>NW_027421578.1:25000-47126 GCF_009905375.1 Apium graveolens
TGTTGAGAACGGTTCTAAATCTCGTCCAAATCCAACTACTGTAGGGAATTTATTAAAACCACTGAATTCGGAATATGGCAAAGTAGCCCCTGGATGAGGAACATCTCCTTTGATGGGTGTCACAATGGCCCTATTTTCAATATTTCTATCTATCATTTTGGAGATTTATAATTCTTCTGTTTTATTGGATGGAATTTCAATGAATTAGATCTCTAATAACCTCAAAATCCTATTTTTTTAAATATTTTTATTTTTAGCCCATTCTATTTTGGTAGTTCGCCCGCGAAATTTAATTTTTTTCTGTATTTCTAGAATATGAGTGTGTGACTTGTTATAATTGAACTTATTGATAGTACAGAGAACAAGTCTGTCATATTTTAATTTGATGGAGGTGGTTCTACTTCGTCTGAGTCGAGATGTTTTGAAATCAAAATGATTTGACATTAAAATACTCTATAGACTGAATGGTTACGATGAGGGCCAGGGATGGACTGGACCCTTTGTTTCTGAGGTCGGGATGGGCCTGGGGCCAGAGATGGATGGACCCTTTAATTACGGAGGCCATAGTGCCTGGGTACCTTATTATGACGTGGGTGTATGCGGTTGGGCATAGGTCCGTACTATACCTGATTGATCAGCAAGTTATAGTACTGTGTTGATTTTAGTGTCCAGTCTAATTTATTGTTGATCGCCATTAACGGCATTCTTTCTTGAAAAGTTTTATGATTACAAAATCGGACAAAGATTTGATTCAAGAGATGAATCATTAAATTGCTCATTGTTTTTTATTTATGAATAAGGGCTAATAAAGGCCAATGATTTATTGGCTCAACTACTTCAATTATATAAAGATGTTTATACAATTATTTAAAGATTGTGTCCGGAAAACTTCTTTTGATATTGATATCTGAAAACCAGTTATATTACTTGCTGGGCATTTTTGGCTCACTCTTGCTTTGTGAATTCTTATTTCTTTCAGTATCAAATGAGGATAAAAGTTAATAGCTCTTAATAGACAGCCAAACTGGAGAAATCCAGGCTGTGAGAAGTTGGAAATATTAGAGTGA
This sequence comes from Apium graveolens, assembly GCF_009905375.1. NCBI lineage: Eukaryota > Viridiplantae > Streptophyta > Magnoliopsida > Apiales > Apiaceae > Apium > Apium graveolens. Next base: position 26,068 of record NW_027421578.1, read on the forward strand.
ATAAGACACGAAAGTTAGTACAGAGGTAATAAAAATTATGTTTAGTTGTTATAAATTTTAGAAGGTTAGCTTCTTGTTTCATACCATTACCTGTAAACGATCCGGAATTGAGGGGTTATCTATATATTTGTTTTAATATACAGGTTTATATTGTTTAAAGTTATTTGGTGACACCCAATTCCGACCCCGAAATTGTTACATTTTCTACCTTTTTTAACCGAGGCTAAAGCTAACCTCTAACATATATAACTATTCATATTCTCCTTTATCAACTAGACTTCCTCCTGCAACTTCTTCACCGTAACTAGATTCCTATAAATTGCAGTTACTCATAAAATTATTTACTATATATAATATGATATGATAAAATTAAATATTAGTCTCATACAAAATATAGCAATTATATGTGATAATTTTTTTTGGAACAATATGTTAGTTGATGATAATTTTACATTAATTTAAGTTTAGTAATGAAATCAAAAGAAAAGTTATCATCGTTCTTTTTAAGTTCCCAAATTTTAGGTCAAAAAAATTATTTAGAAAAAGCACTCAAATTTGTATGAAAAAGAAATAAGATTTTATACCAGAATCTGTAATTAAAATGATAGTTTTAACATTATTGATATTGACTCAAAATTATTATAAAAGGATCATTCGCGGACGTTGAAATGCAATTTTTTTTGTGTACATTTACTATATTTATACATAATTTTTGTTTTATTTTTTTATTACAACGGGTGTCGGCCAAAAAAATATGATACAAATCAGTTTAATTATTATCGGCTCAAAAAGTCGTGATATAAATTCGTATCATAAAAAATATATACATAATTTTATTTTGTTATATATATATAGGGTCTTACTCCATTAAGAACTTTTTTTGGTGAGACATGAGATTTAATCTCATCCATACAAATTTAAATATATTTCTAATCTAAACCATTCAGTTTAAATCTCATCATTTCTCCGACCATCATCTCTTCCATATTCTTCTTTCTACTTACCACCCACCATTACCTTCAACCACCGGTGACAACCACTACCTCCGGAGATCACCAAAAAATCACCACTGGCAAACATCAAATCAAAGATCACCACCGGAATATAAAAAATCACCACCAGAAAATGAAAAATCACCGACGGAAAAGGAAAATCACCATATACAGCCAGGATTTTTGTCCACCAGATCTGGCCACCTGCTCTATTTATCAACTCCGAAGAACATCATCAAAACAAAAATTCACCTGATTATTCAAGTATCAATCACCACAATAAAATCACAAATACCATAATAAAATCAAGACACCAACATTCAATCATCAATTCCGGCTATCACCCTTTTCTGATCACCAATTTCCAGCACAATCAAACCAAATTTAACTACCAAACCACAATAATTATCTTCTCCCACCACCGAAATATCATTCAACATTATACTGAAATTATTGTATTTAAATATAAATCACCACAACCAATAAAAAATGTAATTGAAAAATCACTGAATTCTACATAAGAACGGATCGGAGACATCGGAGGGAAGCTGCTAGCATGATAGCAAGAGGACGATGATGGATTCCGGCAACACATTTCGGTCTGAATTTAGCTTTAAAGATGAGGGAGGGTGAGAGAGAGAGGGGGGATGATCGATGATTGGTGGTAAGGAATAAAGATGAGGACAATGATAATGAAAAGAAAACAAGGTGGGGGGAATAAGATGTTGGAGACAAGGGGTGAAGATGGTTGGGAGAGAGGGCGAGGATGGTGGATGGGATAAGAAATCTGATCACTCGAGGTGAAGAACAATGTTTCCGATGGCGAACATTGATGGTGCGTGAATTAGGTATGACCTGAAAAGTTGAGTGCAGCAAGTGATTTACATGGATGGGAAAGAGTAATATGTAAGGTTGTGATTAAAAGTTATATTATAAAATGAAAGGCTGAGATTAGATCTCAGTTCTCATTTTATTGGGATTCTCATTTGAGCAACTCCTTATATATATATATATATAATATATATATATATATAATATATATGTATATATATATATATATTATAAACGTGTCGACCTAACAAGACATGACACAAAATCAATATCATTAATTATATAATTAATTTATTTTATTATATTTTATGTTTTTCTTAAATAAACTTGATATGAAATTTTTTAAAAATATATAATTTTAGGGCCGCTGCTCAGCGCGACTTTGTCGACTAGTACTTTATATAAAGGAGGAGACGGGGCGTTTAGGTAGTGCCTCTCAAATTTTCTCATTTCATTTTTCTATTTTTTCCAATTTTTTAGTTAATAAATGTCAAAAATTATAATTACCTTATTTTTTTCCTATATATTATCATTATTCGTAATATTCTCCTAAAGTGTGTACAACATTTTTCATTAAGATTTTTAAAATTAACTTACTATCATAATAATCTCCTAAAACTTCTATTTTCTCTTTAAATAACTTATCATCTTAATATATTCTCCTAATTTTTCTTAATGCGATTTTTTCTATTTCTTCTAAAATCAACTTACTATATTATATTTTCGTAAAAAAATTCTTTTAATTTTTAGTCTATGAAATATTACAAAGACAAGTATCTACCAATATTTATCATCATTTGTAATATTCTCCTAGGGTTTCCACAACATCTTTCGTTAAGATTTTTAAAATCAACTTATCATAATACTATTCTCCTAAAACTTCTCCTTTCATTTTAAATCAATTTCTCATCTTCAGATTATGCTATATTTCCTTTTTAATACAGTTTCTCATCTTTCTCGTAAAATCAACTTACTAGATTATATTTTTAAAAAAAATTCTTTGAGTGACATGTTTAATGAGATAACGGATTTTTAAACTTCTCGATTTATTATATTTATTTTATTGTTCATAAATTCAGAATGACCAATATCAGATAAAAATATAAAAAAGAAAAAAGAAAAAAAAATGACACATTAATTTACAAGGCCGCTGTGAAGTATATGCATAAGGAGAAGACGGGGGCAAATAGGTTGCACCTCTAAAATCGTCTCATTCTATTTTTTTAATTTTCTCAATTCTTTGAGTTAATAAATATCAAAAATTATAATTACCTTAAATTATGCTAGATATATTACCTCCCTTCTTGTTGAGACAGAACCCCCTTACTGCTGTAGAGGTGAATAAGACTCACCTCCTAGGAAGAGGAGAGCATGACTCACTTTCTAGTAAGCGGAGGACATGACTCACCTCCTAGTAAGAGGTGGACATGCCCCTTTCTTGTTGTAGAGGCAGACATGACGAATGGGAAAGGTCCAGTTACTACGTTGAATGTGTGTAATAACTTGAATTTTTAAGACTTTGTAAAAACACTTAATGAATAGTAACCCTGACATATGGGAAAAACATTTTAGCCCACACTATGTTGTGCATGAGAAATTGAGTTTTGGAGTTGATAACATGATTATACGTACCAAATGAGTGTATACAAACACTATTAGTTTTCGAAGAAAACGAAATTTGAAAAATGACCGTGTTTACGAACCAACAAGAAATACGGGAATCATAATATAATTGCGAATTTAAAACCCTACGGATTTATTTCCAAGAATGATACTTCAAAATATAAGGAATGTACATGAAATAATTTACACCGCGAACCGTTTACGAGAAATTATTACGAAAACGATTAAGCGACAGAGCAAACGCGTAAATAAATAAATAAACGTATTGAACCAAACTAACTAAACTAACTAACCATGAAAAGAAACTAACCATGGCTAGGTTACCAAATAGTAACCTAAACTAGGAAGCATGATGACCTAAATCTAGGAATAGTAAAGCTAAAACCTAAGACTAAATAGATTAGCTTGTAACCTAGGAAGCTAGCAAGATTTATCTTAAGATATGCCAAGATTTCCTATTCCTAGGATATATACTAAAAGATATACAATCATATAATACAATCTTATACAAGAAGCATCCAAGAAACACACCACAAAACACTCTTTCTTCCTCCCAACCTCTCCATTCGGCTTCTTCAAGAAAAAGAAGAAAATCAAACTCAAAACCCCAAGTTCTAATCATGGAAAAAATCCCCCATTAATTCCCAATCTTCATACATCATAAACTAAGGTAAGATAAATTTTTAAGCTCATTTCATTGAGGTTTGATGGGTGAAATAAATTCAAGAAAGATGATAATGAATAGTATGAATAATAACTTTTCTTTGGTTTCTTGATTTTAATAATTGATCTAGGTTCCAAAAACTCTACCAAGCATTCCCAAGACTTCACCATCATCAAGAACACATCTCAAGCTTTCAAGAAAGGTATAAATCTTTGACCCGTCTTTATTTAAGGTTTAAGTTCAAGAATCTTTTGAAACCTAGTTATAAACTTATTTTTAGTGGTTAATTTGTTGTAATATTGATGTTTAATTAATTGGTTCTAAGGTTGATGATTGTTGGTGGTAGTATAGAGATTTAAGATGTAAACGAAACTCGGATCATAATCGTAATCTCGCTAAAACGAACAAAACTCAACATTAAGTTTCTGTAGAAAGTCCCGAATGTATAAGCTGTAGTTGAAAAGTAACACTTGATTATGATATACAATGTTATAAGTATCGTTTAGGCACTTGAACCACTTGATTCCGATTTATGGAACAAAAGTTATGACCGTTTTAGTAAAAGTGATTTACGCGATAAAAACTGCTATGAATTACGAACTTTGGAAATAGAAATGATCGACTTAAAAATATTCATAAATCATAAAATTTTTACAGAGAGTAGTAAATAGAGTTCCTTAATTTCTATAAAAATTTAAAGTTAAAATAAGTATTTTTCAATTTTATAAAAATATCGGAACCGAGACCGCACAATTAGAAAACCGTTAGAATTCATAAACGGAGCCGACAATGAAAATGTAACCGGACATAAGGTGCTTCGAAAAGGAAGCGACCGCGACATGAATAAGTACTTAAAGAAATATTAAGGGTAAAATAAGTTGAGATCATGAATAATAAGTAGCATATGAGTATGAGTCACCGTAAATAAGAACGAAATCTAACGAAACGGTTTATGTTTATGGTTATAGATTTCTGAGCGGACCCTAGAGCATCCTCCACCTCAAAGTACCCAGGAAAGTTTACGAACCCAACTCCATATACTGTTGTGTTGTGAAAATATTATTTTATTATCTTTTGCATAAATGCCATGCTTGCCATGATACTAAGTATTTGAGTTTTCGCATATATAGCGATGGTGTACGATACGTATATATCGTAGAATTTTTAACGCCGCCATGAGCGTGATGTATAATTATAAGACCGAGAGTCGGTCAGAATTTTAAAATAAAAACTCGGGAATCATTCTGGTGATGTTTTGGACGATGAAAGTCCACAGTTATTTTATTCAAAGGGACTCGATGTCCACTTGCGAAACATTAAATACCTCGAACTTTATTAAAACGATTTCCAAAAATCATATTCCCTCAACTATATTTAATTACCCAAAAAATGGATATTATTTCACTTATTCATTTAATATAAGAGAATTATTCTCAAATGATTATTTATTTCAAACTCGATTAATTATTAAAGATTACTTTAATTATCTAAACATAAATTAGTTGAGGAATATTATTTCAAATATTCTTTTAAAGTATAATTATTCGAGGTTTAATTATTTAAGGATTATTATTTAAATAATAATTATTTATTAAATGATTTATATGATTTAAAAATCATAAAACCTGATTTAAAATACTTTCTGAGTTTCAGAAATCATTCGAATAATTTCAGATCGTCGAAGAATGTTATCTTGACATATTTTAAATATTTTGAATATAGTTTCAAAAGAAACTCCCCCTCATTTATTTATCTGCTGAGAACGGTCAACTCGCATCACCTAGTACTTCCTCCGAAAATTCTCGGAAGTACATATATATATTGTTAGATATATTTGAGATGTCATGTCTAATATGATTCATGTTTGGTTTTCAGATCTTAACAAACAGGACATACCATGACTTACTGAAATCAGGACTTATTGGAAGTCAGAACATAATATCAGAACTTAAGGTCATATCAGAACTTAAGTGCGTGAAGACTTTCATATAAGGAAGGAAGCTGATTTACAGTAGAAGATCAAGACTAAAACAAAAGAAGATATGCATGGAAAGAGTTAGAAGACTAGAAGACTTGAAGAAGATATCTGCTTGATATATTTTAGGAGAAAGAATTATATTCCATATCAATTAGAAATTATCTTGTAACCATGTACTATATAAACACAGACTTAGGGTTTATACTATATGTGTTATCATTATCGAGAAGATTATACATTGTAACCTAGCAGCTCTTAGTGATATTTGTTCATCACTGAGAGAGAACAACAGTTCTTATTGTAACAGAGTTTATTCAATATACTTGATCTTTGTTACATACTATTGTTAAATCGATTTGATTGTGAAAACACTGTATTTAACCCCCTTCTACAGTGTTGTGTGACCTAACAATTGGTATCAGAGCTTATCTGTTAACACACATACAGTAAAGATCCAAACAATCATGTATGAAGAAGCACAAACTCCAACCAAGCCCACCAAAACTGAAGAAAGTCAAAAGACTCAAACCCACAGTCGATATGAGACTATTAGGGTTCCCATACTGAGACTTTCTGAGTATCCCATATGGAAAGTGAAGATGGCTATGTTTCTGGAAGCTACAGATCCAGAATACCTTGACAGAATTAATGAAGGACCATATAAGCCTACCAAGCTCTCTGTTGTAGTTGCTGATAAACTAGCAAAGACCATACCAAAGGAGAAAGGTGAATACACAGCTGAAAACATCTCATCTATTGCCAAATGCAAGGTTAAGGCATTTGCTACATAGTGCCATTGATAATGTCATGTCAAAAAGGGTAATTCATTGTAAAATTGCAAAGGAGATATGGGATACTTTGGAGACAAGATGCCAGGGAACTGATGCAATCAAGAAGAACAGGAGGACTATACTCACTCAAGAGTATGAGCACTTTGACTCAAAAGCTGATGAATCTTTAACTGACTTATATGACAGGTTTGCCAAACTCTTGAATGATCTGTCACTGGTGGACAAGGAATATGATCTTGAAGATTCAAATCTAAAATTCCTTTTAGCTCTTCCTAAAAATTGGGATTTGAAGTCTACTACCATAAGAGACAACTATGACCTTACTGAAACTACTCTTGTTGAAATTTATGGTATGCTCAAGACTTATGAACTTGAGATGGATCAAAAGATCAAGAGGCATGGAAGATAGTCAAGGACAGTTGCTCTTAAGGCTGAGGAGGAATCTCCTAAAATGGCTGCCTCAAAAAGGGGCAAAGGAAAGGCTCTCATCATAAAGTCTGATTCAGAGTCATCATATTCTGATGATGATGATTCAGAAACTAAAAGTTTACCTGAAATAGATGCTGATGAAGAGATGATGAAATTGTGTGCTCTTATGGTAAAGGGTATCACAAAGAAGAAAAGCTGGACAGACACTTCAGATTCTGAACATGAGGTGAACTATTCCCTGATGGCAAATGCTGATGGCAGTCCTGAAACTGCTGAATTGAAGGTACCTCAAACAACTTATGTCTTTCATACTGATGATATTACTGAGTTGAAATTATATCTTAAAACCATGTTCATTAGTTATAGAGATCAGACTTTAACATGTGAAAGATTAACATCTAAAAATCTTGCTCATAAAAAGATAAATGATTATTTAGAAAAGGAGTTAGTTTTTCTTCATCAAACTAAGAAAGAAAAAGATGATGATTTATATATTAGAGATGAAGTTTTAAAATTGAATGAATCTCTAAAAGCTGACTTAGAAAAGGAAAGAGAGATTATTAAAACTTGGACTAACTCTGGCAGAACAACTCAGAATTTATTAAGTAGTGGAAACTGGAAAGAGGGCTTAGGTTATGGAGATGATAAAAATGAAAAAGGAACTGAACAAATTGAGCTAATTGTTGTTAAACAGACTTCTAAGCCAAAGGTAAATCCTGTTAAGTTTGTAGCAAAAATTGTAAAGTATGATTCTGAAAAGATGAAAGAATCTAGGACAGAAGTAAAAGAAAAATCAACTTCTGATAAATTAGAACAGGATAAACTAGCTGAAGTCAACATAGGCTTAATGACAAAGAAGCAGCTTAAGCATAAGCTGAAAGAGATTAGGAATGTAAACAAGGTAAAGGAAGCTAGGAAAAATAGGAATGGAAAGGAAGGTGTGAACAAAAGCAATAATTATATGCCTGTTCCCAATGCTCCTAGAAGGAAATGTTATAACTGTGGAAACTCTAACAATCTTGCTTCTTTTTGCAGGAAGAATAAAGACATAAACTTTTTACCTCCTAGATCAGGAGTTAAGAGTCAGTCTATTAGGTTTAAGCCACAAAATCCTTGTTTTCATTGTGGTAGTTTATGGCATTCCATTTATACTTGTAAGGAATATCATAGTTTGTATTATGATTATTATCAAATAAAACCTTCTTTGAAGAAAGTTACTTTAATTCCTTCTAGTGTAAAGTCTGATGCAAAGTCTGATATAAATTCTGATAAACAGCATGTTAGCATAAAATATTAAGGAGTGATAATGGCACTGAGTTCAAGAATTCAATCATGGAAGAGTTCTACAAAGAGCATGGAATCAAACAGGAATTTTATGCACCTGGAACTCCACAGCAAAATAGAGTTGTAGAAAGAAAGAACAGGACTCTCATTGAAGCTGCACGAACAATGCTTGATGAAGGAAAGCTACCAACCTACTTTTGGGCTGAAGATGTGCAGACTGCTTATTTTACACAGAATGCTACACTCATAAATAAGCATGGAAAAATACCATATGAGATGGTGAAGAAAAAGAAGCCAAATCTGAAATACTTTCATGTATTTGGATGTAAGTGTTTTGTTCTTAAGACTCATCCTGAACAGCTGTCAAAACTTGATCTAAAATCTTATGAAGGAATTTTTATTGGATATCCACTTTCCATAAAAGACTTCAGAGTCTACAATTTAAGAACAAGGGTTGTCATGGAATCTATCAATGTATCTTTTGATGATAAAAAGATTACTGGACTTGAAGATTTCAATGATCATGATTAACTGAGATTTGAAAATGAAGATTTAAATTCTGATTCTGTAAATTCTGATGACTTAAACTCTGATCCTGTAAGTTTTGACGGGTTAAGTTCTGATGTCATTGAAACTGTGGTAACAACTCCAAAGGAAAATGCACCTTTCCTGGGGAGCAAGCTGAAGATCCTACCACAACTCAAGACTTTCAAAAAGCATCAGAACCTGTCACTGGCTCTTCAAGTTCTGATTCATCAAGTTCTGATGAGCCGAATTATGATAATTCTGGAAACTCTGATTCTTCACATCCTGAAAGATCTAACTTAAATTCTGAAGTCTCAGAGAGCAAAACTACAGGGGGAGCATCAGAAAATGCTGATAGAGATAGCATGGATCATGGGGGAGGATCCAGTTCTAGAAATCAACTTCCATTTACAAGGAAGTGGACCAAATCACATACACCTGACTTAATAAGTGGAGATCCTGAAGCAGATGTAAGAATTAGAACTGCAACATCAAGTGAATGTCTCTATCATTCTTTTCTATCTCAGACCGAACCAAAGAAAGTGGAAGAAGCACTTCAAGATGCTGATTGGGTACAAGCAATACAGGAAGAGTTAAATGAATTTAAAAGAAATAAAGTCTGGACCCTAGTGCCAAGACCAAAGAACAGATCCATTGTTGGCATAAAATGGGTGTTTAGAAATAAAACTGACAATGATGGCATAATTACAAGGAACAAAGCAAGGTTGGTTGCTAAGGGTTACTCTCAACAGGAGGGTATTGATTATGATGAAACATTTGCATCAGTTGCTAGATTGGAAGCCATAAGAATCTTTTTGGCTTATGCTTCTCACAAAAAGTTTAAAGTCTTTCAAATGGATGTGAAAATTGCTTTTCTCAATGGAGAATCGGAAGAAGAGGTTTATGTTGAACAACCTCCAGGCTTTGTAGATTCAAAATTTCCAAATCATGTCTACAGGCTGGATAAAGCACTTTATGGCCTTAGGCAAGCTCCTAGAGCATGGTATGAGACTTTAGCTCAATTCCTTCTAGAAAGTGGATTTCACAGAGGTACTATTGATAAAACACTGTTCTACCTCAACCATGGAAAGAACTTACTTTTGGTACAGATATATGTTGACGATATCATATTTTGTTCTACAAATACCGAACTCTGTGAAAAGTTTGTAAAGCCAATGCAGTCAAGATATCAAATGAGTATGATGGGAGAACTTAGTTATTTTCTGGGACTTCAAGTCAAGCAAAATGAAGAAGGTACTTTTATCTGTCAATCCAAGTACACCAGAAATTTACTCAAGAAATTTGGAATGCAAGACAGTTCAACTGCATCCACTCCCATGGCCACTGCAACCAAGTTAGATAAAGATACTGGATCATCAGTAGATATTACTAACTACAGAGGTGTGATTGGATCTTTACTCTATTTAACTGCAAGTAGTCCTGATATCATGTATGCTACCTGTCTTTGTGCAAGATTTCAGGCAGATCCAAGAGAACCTCATCTAATAGCTGTAAAAAGAATTTTCAAGTACCTCAAGGGTATAGCTGATCTAGGATTGTGGTATCCTAGATAATCATATTTTAAGCTAATAGGTTACTTAGATGCAGATTTTGTAGGATGCAAAATAGACAGGAAAAGCACTAGTGGAAGCTGCCAATTTTCTGGAGGCAGATTGGTTTCTTGGTTTAGCAAGAAATAGAAATCAATTTCCACATCAACTACAGAAGCAGAATATATTGTTGCTGGAAGCTGTTGTGCACAGATTCTTTGGATGAAGAATCAGTTACTGAATTATGGGTTAGAATTTTCTAAAATACCTATTTACTGTGATAATCAAAGTGCTATTGCAATGTCACGTAATCCAGTTCAACACTCAATGACAAAGCACATCAGCATTAGGTACCATTTCATAAGGGAACATGTGATGGAAGGTACAGTGGAATTGTATTTTGTTCCAACAGATCAACAACTAGCAAATATCTGCTTAGTTTTTGTTCTCATGCATCAGACTTTATGATCAGTGTTTACGGATTGTCTTATCATCATGTAATATGTACTTAAATTGAAATACATTAAATGATGATTGTTATCTGATGTGGATATATATACTTTGATAGTGATTTGAATGTTCTGTGACTATTCAATCCAATGAGGATTACTGTGCTAGATGCTGACCTAGTAGTCTTTAACATACTAGAAATCCCATGTCTGAATTAGTTGTTTATGTGGAAACTCATTAACACAAGCAAATTCTGATTTTGAGCTTAGTCAAATTTACTTTGTGTATCTTATTACTAAGTCACAAACTAGATTCTTGCTTCTTATCTGTCAAATTCTGATGTCAGTAAATCTTAAGGATAACCTATATGCTGATAAGACTCACTTATCTGAAGAAAGGAAAAGAAAAGAAAATTAAAGTCAGGTACTCCTTTGAGATCTAGAGTAAATATGTGGAAGGGAAGACCCAAGTGCATTGCTAGTATTAAGTAATATGCATTAGAAAAGCAAATAAATTTTCTTGGTGACTTTTCACATTCTCTGATTACTGGAGAAATACTCTGATAATAGCATAAATTCTGATAGCAGTTGTGACTCATTTACACTTAGAAGCCACTGTGAAAAAGAATTCTAAAAGATGTATAAAATGATCATAAACAGTTGAGGTGGACTCATGCACAAATTTATCCTATAGTAGACTTCATTATTAATGACAGATTTTAAGCACTTTTCTTAGTTATGTCTTATTTCTAAGATGTACTAAAGTTTATCAGACTTTAATCTTTATCTGATATTCTGCTAATGCACACACTCTCACTCCATATGAATAATGAAAATTACTGTGGTGAATAAGTTGTTTCAGATAAATAGTTAAGTGTTATTTGCACAAATTCTGAGGACAAGTTCTGATGGAAATTCTGATGATTAAACTCTGAAGAAACAAGTCAGTATTTGTATGAAGAATCACAGGTACAAACATTCACTTTTTGAGTACAGAAGCCATGTTCTGATGATTGTTAAAATTTGATAATAGTCAAGTTCTGATATTAAATCCTGATGGAAACTCTGATGTTTACGTGGCATTATTCTTTACTTGACTTATTTGTGGTAAATACTATAACGGTCATATTTAATCAAAATATAATTAGGTGAGATAAAAATAGTCATAATCATTTGGGTTAGTGGTAAACGTGTTTGTCCTGAAAAACTGCATGTGCACAGTAATTATTGCTTATTTCCCGTGCCCACTAACTCCTGCTTTAACTATTGACTATTCACATATTGCCAGGTTTAAACTGTCTGCCATACTTCACGTGGGCTATATAAATAAGAAACTTAAAAGATTTTATAATCTTTTACCTACTTCTCTCATTCTCTTATCTCTCTTATTTTCTCTGACCCACTAATATTCTCTGAAGCTCTTTTTCATACAGGCTTTTTTTCAAACACCTTGCAAACACTCTTTTTCTCACTTGATTTTTAACAAAAATGGCACCAAAAGATGTTATTTTCAATGGAGCTAAGTTTGTCCCAAACAATTACTTGGCTATTCTTAGCAAGAGTGAAGCCCCATCAGATCTTCACTTCATTCAGGATTTCCTTGCTAACTCTGAGATTGGGTATGCTTTGACCCAACCAGAAGCCATCTCTGGAACTCAAGTGCTGGACTTTTGGAGAAGTGGCATGTATGATGATGGTGGTGCTCATGGGTCCTCAAGTATTATCTTTTCAACAGGGGAGGATGAGCATGTAGTGTCTCTGGCTATAGTTCGACAGGATTTACATTTGCCAGAAAACTGTGTCTACAGTTCAACAGTTGAGGAGCCAGTCCTTCAGCAGATGATGGCTAGTTTGGGCTATGAAAAGACATTGGCAAAGATGGGTCAATTGAAGAGACCTCACATAAGGAGGGAATAGAGTTTCTTCTTTGACTGCATCACAAAGGCCTTTGCCAACAAATGTTCGAATTTTGATGCAATCCCAATTCTCAGTCAACAAATCGGGTATGCTCTCATTAATCAAACTCATTTTAATTATGCAAGTGCTATTTTAGGATTTATTGGGGATAGGATGACAGAGGATAGAAATACTGTTTATTTTGCTAGATTATGTCAGCTTAGTTATAATGTTTGTTGTTCTGATGCACCCCAATTAGCAAGTGAGTTAATTGAACCTTTTAAACTTGCTAAGAGAGCATTTACTGACTTATTATCTACTGATAATAAGAAAACTGTTTTGAGACCTCTCTAAATTACTACATTTGTCAAACAGTTTTTGGTAAACTCTTACCCAAACACCTATACCTCCATATATACTGATGTACAACCAACCCAACCTCCATCAGCATCTACCACGACTACACAAACATCTCAACCATCATCACATACCATCAGACCTTCATCTTCCAAACCTAAGAGGGAAAAGTCTGTTCCTCAACCTCCACAAAAGAGAAGAGAGATGATTCTTAGGGATGAGTCTGATAGTGAAGAGGAAGGACAGGATCATGCATCAGAACATGTGATAGATGAAGCTGAGAATGTCACTTCTCAGAAAGAAACTGCAGCTCAAGATTCTGATTCCTTGAAAAGAAAGAGAACTGTAAGTTCTGATGCTGCTAAAGCAACTCTTTCATTGGCAAGGAGATTGAAAAAAATGAGGGCAAAGAGGTATAATGCTAAGCCTCTATTAGAAGATACTGAAGAAGCTGAGGAAGGAGATCAGGAATCACTGATCTCAAAAGAGCCAATTATCATTGAATCTCTTCCACCTCCAGCTAAAGACAAAGACATTGTTCCTGATACAGTGGTTACACCTCCAGTCTCTCCTCTTCATGAAGATATTATAGTTTAAGATTCAGGCTTAAGTCCTGAAATTGACATCAATAGGCTACACATTCCTACTATTCTGTATTTGGAAGCTCCTACATCAGCTCAGACATCTCCAACTCATTCTCCAATCTTAAATGCTGACGGTGAGATACCATCTACACCAATTCTGGACCAAGAACCTGAAGATTAGAATTTAGATGAAGATAAATAAGAAACTCCTATAGCCTCACACACTGTTATGTTATCAGAGGATAATGAGTCTTCATCAAGCTCTGGAGATAGTGTCTCAGTACATACTCCAGCTCCTGTACTTGGAAAGGAAGCATTGGTCAAGAAATTTGTTGAACAGGATGCTCCTGTACCTTGGGATGAAACTCATAGAGGAGTAGAGTGGACCAAGAAGTGGAATGAAACTGATTTCATTCCAAGATCTAAAGTTCTGACAGAGCACATTTCTAAAGCTGATGAGCTTGTGATAAATTCTGAAATCAAGACACAACTTAAGATCACTGCTCTATATACCAAGAACCTTCAAGGTCTACACTCATAAACTCAAGAAAAGGTTGATAAGCTTCTTGAAAAAGCTGAAAAGCTAGATATGGAGACCAAGCTTGATAAAAAGAGGTTTATGAGACCTATTTCTGAAAAGTTAAAAGCAATTGAGAAAGCTCAAGAGAAGCAATAGGCCCAAATCTCTGAGGTTCTGGCTAATCAAGCTTCTCAACAGGCTTAATTGAATAATATGCAATCTTCAATGAAACTTCTTTTCTTACTCCTATTATCAGATGATGCCAAAAAGGGGGAGAAGATAGTTAAGTCCAAATGCTCTAATGATCAATTACTGAAGAAGAAAGATGATGAAGCTGATGACTAGGGAAACCCTAGCAAGGGTAGAGGTCAAGTTCAAGGAAAAGAGCAAAGCAGCAAGGTTTTTTCAAGGAAACTAATTACTGCAGCAAGCGAATCTTCTACTCAAAAGAAGATAAGTTCTGAAGCTGCTCAAACTCAAAATCTGATAGAAAGTACTGAAACTCAAAATCTGATATCAAGTTCTGATGAGCAAAGTCTGATGACAAAGCCTGATGTTCAGATACAGGGTGGAAGTCAAGATTCTCAAAAGTTTATGCAAACTCTGAAACTCAAAGGGAAGTAGACTACAGTCTACTACAAGGATCCCAAGATTCAGACAATTGATGAGGAAATTGCTAGAATATTATTTTTGAAGCATAATCCAGGAATGGATTTAGAAAATCTCAAGGAGGAAGAAGCTAGATTTAAAGCTGAAAAGAAAAATCTAAAGCTAAAAGCTTATGTTACAAAGAAACCTCCAAGGCCTAAGGTAAAAGGCATTGTGATCAAGGAGAAGTCAAATACTGAGGCATCAAAGCCCAAGACTAGATCACAGATTGATATTGATCCCAAAGACAAAGGAAAGGGAAAAGTTGATGAACCAACCAAGCCACTGGAAATGAAAATTTCTCAAATTCTGATAAAGCCGGTGTGCAAAATCGTTCAAGTTACGGATGATATTCTTGCTGAAGATGTAGATGTTCAAACTCTGAAAAGAAAGAGGATTTCTGAAGAATAAAACACAACCTCTGACAAGTCTCAAGTTGTTCAGAGTGAAGAACAGTAAGCTACAACAGAAACAGCAAGTTCTGATAAAGTCATCAAGTCAACCTCTGACAGTGCTAAAGTTGATTTAGACAAAATGGAAGAAGTTGATAAAAGAAAATTATGTGGAAAAATGTCAAACCATCAGATCCAAAGAAAAGCCAATTGTTGTCTACTTTCATGACTATTGGGTTAAATGCTAGAGAACCAAGAGAGGGCTGGACTAGGTTCTGATGAAGCTAAGATTAAAACAGGAGCTGAAGTTACTACTAGAGATCCATTTTTATTGACTGACAGGCCTCTTGAAGATGTTACACAGAAACACCTTGATAAGGTTATCTCTGTTCAAGTGGTACTGGATGCTCATGACAAGCACAATGTTAAGGAAAATCTGATTCTATTTCTTGAAGATGGAAGGACATATCAAATGTCAGAATCAGATGTGCTAAACAAATTCCTGAAAGAACTTCAATTCTTTCATTACCTTTTAGAGGTAAAATCTGATATTACTAGGAGATGGTCAAACTTCATATTGAAGACCATCAGAGATAAAGCAAGAATTTATGGTTCAAGAGTTACAGAATTCATTCCTAATATTGTTGAAGATGATGGAAGTGAAATTCCAATGAAGAAGAATTTTGCTAAGCTTGAAGTGTTACTGAATGAGAAATGACTGTGCTACAATGAAGATTCTTCTCATCCTAGGGTAATAAGACTGAATGATGGTTTAGAAAGAAACCATATCTCTACTTTAAGGACTGCAATCTACCAGATTGGAAGTCAGAATGAAGAGATGAAGCAAGTCAAGACTACAATGTCTCAAGTCCTGAGGATTAAAGAAGAAAAGCTGATATCAAGCTTTGTCAAGAAGCATTATGGATTCAGATTGACTCAGTGAGATTGGTAAAAGCTACAAGGACTATAAGTTGTAGTTAGTTATCTAGTTAAACTCTTATTGCATTTGTACTTAAATGTTTTTGACATCATCAAATCTATTAACTTGTATATTTTGCATAATTTACAAGTTGGGGGAGATTGTTAGATATATTTGAGATGTCATATCTAATATGATTCATGTTCAGTTTTCAGATCTTAACAACATGATATATCAGGACTTACTGAAATCAGGACTTACTGAAATCAGAACTTAAGGTCAGAACTTAAGGTCATATCAGAACTTAAGAGCGGGAAGACTTTCATATAAGGAAGGAAGCTGATTTACAGTAGAAGATCGAGACTAAAATAATAGAAGATATGCATGGAAAGAGTTAGAAGACTGGAAGACTTGTAGAAGATATCTGATTGATATATTTTAGGAGACAGAATTATATTCCATATCAATTAGAAGTTATCTTGTAATTGTGTACATATAAACAAAGACTTAGGGTTTACACTATATGTGTTATCATTATCGAGAAGATTATACATTGTAACCTAGCAGCTCTTAGTGATATTTGTTCATCACTGAGAGAGAACAACAGTTCTTATTGTAACAGAGTTTATTCAATATACTTGATCTTTGTTACATACTTGTGTTAAATCGATTTGATTGTGAAAACACTGTATTCATCCCCCTTCTACAGTGTTGTGTGACCTAACATATAAATATATGAGACGAGTTGTTCCTATCAACGAGCAAAATGCTTGGGGAACTTCGATATAGTTCGATGATTCCAAGTATATGATAGGATTTTCTAAAGGATAAAGGAGGGGTAGAGATCCAAGTATTTCGTGTATTGGGAAGACTGCCAGTACCGTAGGAGACGGTACTATATGTACCTAAAGACCAGCGAAGTGTGTGTATACCCGAAATAAGGACACATAGCCCGTATGCGGAAAGGGTGATAACCGGAATACGAAGGTGTCGTCCTTCTACTAGTAGAGTATGTTACTGATTGTCCGTAGTACAACTGATCATCGTATGCGGTAGCTCCAAGTGAATGTCCTATTCTTCCAACTGGAATTGTGATGCAATACCATAACCCAAGCCTAGGTGCGGGGTTTACCATTAAGGGATTTGCAAGATAATAAATACACTAAAGAATTGTTTTCAAAAGAAGGTGTGTATCACCAAGGAAAACTATTTTTGAATAAAATATATTTATCATATATGGCATTATACTTGAGTTTATTATACAGTCATTTCATACTGTACATTATTATGCTGGGAATTATAGCTCACACTTGTTTTCTTAAATTGACACAACACAACAGTGAATCAAGATGCCTATCATGAAACTCACATCCAGGAAATGGGTAGGAAATGGCCAGTTGTTCTGTAGGATGTTTGGTGTTGTACCTCAGGTAGATCGAATAAGATGGATTGGTTTTCAGTTGTTTTAGTCCGGCTTATTTACAAGTATGACTTATGTAAGGTAATAAATAAGAAACAAATATTGGCCGATGGACTAACCTTACTTAAAGGTTATTTTCGTGGTAAGACTTAATCACGTTTGGGTTGTAATAATTAATCATTTTATGGATTGACATACTCTAGTAATGAATGGTTCATTTCCAAGAGAATAACCTATAAGTGTGTGTGTGTGTGTATGATAAGTGTGGGGTCATAAAGGTGTGAGTATCTATATATTGTGGTATGACATAAGTGTTATATAGGATTCAAGACAGTGTGGCCTCCTAGATCCCTGACCCCGGATTTTGGGGCACCACAGAAATGGTATCAGAGCCTTAGGTTAGCAAATCTTGGAAATTATAGGGTATAAAATACGTAGACATAAGAATAATAATAATCAATTAGAGCTCAAGTCGAGTTCACTGTTGGGCTACATGGGTAGTCTTGACAGTTTCACCCTCAAGGGAATTCCGACTCTAAGTTAGTAACACATTGCCTATTGTGTCAGGTACCAGTGGAGCCTATGGGGGAGGTTAACCCTGCTGATGATTTTATGGCCCCTGAGCGTGACCCTACTCCTGAGTCGGAGGACCCACCTATTGATGACTCAGATGATGACCCTACTGAGGATCCCCCGGAGGAGGAGACTGAATTCCCTGCCCCCATAGCTGATGATGTTGAGATGCCTCTGGGAGATGGCGTAGACTGGACAGGCATAGAGATATACCCTTTCCCGACCGTTCACCCTCCTACTCCTCACCCAGGGATGCTGAGCCCTTTGCCCTATACTGATGAGGAGGAGGATGACGAGATGGATGCACAAACCTATAAGGCTCATTAAATATCCTCTAGTGACCCATAATCAACTCTACCACCCCCAACGACCATACATGTAGCAGTGCATGACTGGATAGTGGCTCAGCTTAACACTGAGATCACCGTGACATCTGCCCGTATTATGGAGCTACGACAGGTGCTGGCCGCCGAGAGAGCCATTAGGCTAGGATACCCAAGGGACTTTAAAGCTACTTCCCCGACCATAGCTCGCAGGGAGATTAATGGGATTGAGCTCCATAACTGAGTACAGATGAGGATGATAGCGATGGGAGGATACATCCTAGTAGTTGATGCAGAGCTGATGTTGGCAGGAGCGATGAGGAGGGTTCGAGACCTCACACACAGTGACAGTGACTAAGAGGACAGTGACTACTTATGGACCTTGTAAAGGGTTGGGTGACTTGTCACAAATTTTGTTAGGATAGCTAGTAGTAGATAGCATTCCTACCCCTTCAGGGTACCTGGTGTATGTATTTGTATTTCAGTATTCAGGACAAGTTGTTGATGTATTATATTCAGAATCATGTATGAACTCGGATAGTTGTTTTGTCCCCAAGATATAATTTGGGAGACCATATGGTAAATATCTAGCAGTTATTAAGAAATTAATGTCCATATTTACCGCACTTTATAAAAACAAGCTAGATAATAAATGACATGCTTACCTATGAATAAATCCAAATATAAAAATTTTTGCAACTATATTGACACATTTTCATTATCAGAACGATGCTACCCCGCAGAAGAGGAACCAGGCACGGCCCGCGGAATCTATTAACCAACAACGAAATGGACCTGGCCATATAGCGAATGAGGAAAGTGAAGAAGGCCTAGACTATAATGAGTATGATGAGGAAGAGTATGTAGAAGAAGAGGCTGAGGATACCCATCAGGGAGGGAACCCCATGAATGAGTTTATGGAACTTTTAAGGGCAAATCTGAACCAACAATCCATTCCACCATAGCCACATATTGCCCAACAGACTGCGGCCACTGCCTTCAGAGCATTCAAATCCCTCAAACCCCCAATATTTCTAGGATCTGCCGACCCTGTTGAGGCACGGGCCTGGCTCAAGAAAATAGAAAAGTCCTTCAAAATACTAGGTGTGGAAGAACGACACAAGACCATTTTCGCCTCTTACATGCTGAAAGGGGAGGCTAACTACTGGTGAAAGTCCAAACGAAACCTCAAGACTGATGATGTGATTCCATGGGATAGATTTACCCGATTGTTCTTAGACAAGTATTTCCCTAGGTTTATGGAAACTCAGATGGAGATTAAGTTTCCAGAGTTGAAACAAGATAAGATGACTGTAGCAGAGTATGAGGCCAAGTTTACTGAGTTATCACGATTTGTACCTGAGTTTGTGAATACTGAGGAGAAGAAAGCATGAAGGTTTCAGCTTGGTCTGAAACAGTGGATCCAGAACCGAGTAGGAGTACTAGAACTGACAGATTATGCCACCTTAGTGTAGAAAGCCTCGATCGTTGAAGCAGAAAGTGAACACAGTTTGAAGGAAAAGAAAAATAGGAAAAGGAATATAGGAAGTCAAGGAGGAGGAGGAGGAACCGGGAATAGGAGCCTTCCGAGCAGGTTTGTCAGGGGAGTGGTGTCTCAACCTGCGAGAGGTCGCGGATTTAGAAAGGCCCCAAGTGAGAGTGTTAGCCAGGGCGGCGGACAATCTAGGAAAACATTTCATAGCCAACCTCGCGCCCCAATAACAGAATGTCTAACATGTGGAAAAAGACACCTTGGAGTATGCAACCAGGCGAGAGCCCCTTGAAAATGCTACAGGTGCGACCTACCCGGACACCTTGCCCCCAACTGCCCCCGACTCAATGTAATATGTTTCCAATGTGGGAAGGTAGGGCACATGAGGAAGGATTACCCAAAATTAAAGCCCCCAGCCTCGGGGATGAGCAGAGCTGCATCCAACCGGCCCCCAGATGCTAGGACTTTTAACATGACCATTCAAGACGCTGTGCGAAACACTAACGTCATAGCAGGTACCCTTCTGTTAAATTCCGAATATGCAAATATCCTATTTGATTCTGGAGCGACCAAGTCTTTTATATCTTAAGATTTTGCTAAGAAGTTAAAACTTAAAGTCATACCCTTACGTGAAAAATTACAAGTGGAAATAGCAAACCGAGAGATAATTCCTTTAAATCAAGTACACCCTAAATGCAAGTTGAAATTAGAAGGGAAAGTCTTTGAGGTTGACTTAATCCCATTTGAGTTAGGAGAATTCGATATAATCTTAGGAATGGATTGGTTATCCATTAATGGAGCGCAAATAGATTGTGACAA
>NW_027421579.1:0-50159 GCF_009905375.1 Apium graveolens
AGAGAAGGGTAGTGAGAGAGAGAAAGGGTAGTGAGATTACCGCTTCTGATTCAGGTATGTTCATGATAGAAGTGAATATGTCATTTCTACTTGGGTATTAGATACCGCCTGTGGTTCTCATATCTGCAATTGTTGCAGGGACCAAGGAGAAGTAGGACTCTTGAGGAAGAGGAGGTGATTCTACTAATGGAAATGGAGCAAGAGTTGCTGCTGAAGATGTAGAATCATTTCATTTACATAGGCCTACGGGCAAGACTATTGTTTGAAATAATTGTTATTTTGTTCCCTCGATTGTGAGGAATATTATTTCTATTCCCATGTTAGACTTGGATGGATTTTCATTTATTATTGAGAATAATGAATGTTCTATTCTTAGAGATAATATTCTTTATGGACGTGGTGCTTTAAATAATGGTCTGTATATATGACATAATTTACTTCAGATTGAACAAACTAATAAAAGAAAGGGATGATGAAAATCTCACTTCGTTATGGCACTGCAGTCTCCATTTAGTGGACATGGAGAGAGGGCTGCAGATTTGCTAGGAATGGTACACACAGATGTATGTGGACCAATGTCTACGCAAGCCATGGGTGGATTTTTACTTCATTACTTATATAGATGATAGATCTGGATTCGATATGTGTTTGATGAAACACAAGTCTGAGGCCTTTGAAAAGTTCAAAGAATATAAGTATGAAGTGGAGAAACAAACCAAACATAGTATTATAATTCTTCGATCAGATCGAGGCGGTGAATACTTTAATGGAGTGTTTCTGGATTATCTCAAAGTAAATGGTATAGTCTCCCAGTGGACGCCTCCAGATTGGTATCTGAAAGGAGAAATCGAACTTTGTTAGACATAGTTCGGTCCATGATGAGCTATGCAAATCTTCCAGTATTCCTATGAGGTTATGCATTGGAAACCTCGGCATATTTACTGAATAAGGTGCCTTCCAAATCTGTTCCTCAAACTCCGTATGAGATATGGAAAGAAAGGAAACCGAGTCTTAAACACGTTAAGATTTGGGGATGTCCAGCTTATGTCAAGTAAGTTGACCCAGATAAGCTGGAATATCGATCCGTAAAATGTAGTTTTGTGGGATATCCTAAAGAGACTTTAGGGTATTACTTTTACACCGATCATCGGGTGTTTGTCTCCAGACATGCTACCTTCTTGGAAAAGGAGTTTATCCTTGAAGGAAACAGTGGGAGCAAAATTGAACTTGATGAAGTTCAAGAAGCATAAACTGCTACGGATCAAGTGGAAACACCTGTTCTGACTGAACAACCTTTTGTGGAATAGCCCATTCATAGATCAGGGAGAGTGTCTCGCCAACCTGAGAGGTAATATGGCCTTGTCATTGAGAATGACAATGAGTTGTCGATCATTGATGATGACGACCCTGTGACCTATAATGAGGCTATGAGTAGTGTTGACTCAGAGAAATGGCATAGTGCCATGAAATCCAGAATAGAATCTATGTATACGGTATACAAAAGATAGATTATAGCAGATGGCCAGGTGGAGACCTTTAAGGCCAGGCTTTTGGGAAAAGGATTCAAACAAAGGCAATGGATTGACTTTGATGAAACCTTTTACCTGTAGCCCTGTTAAAATCAGTTCGGATTTTGCTTGTGAATGCTGCTTACTACGACTATGTGATCTGGAAAATAGCCAGATGGTTTTCTTTCCAAGGGAAATGAAAACCTAGTGTGTAAGCTGCTGCAAACCATATATGGTTTAAAGCAAGCTTCTCGAAAGATGGAACATTCGTTTTGATGAGACAATCAAAGAGTTTGATTTTATCAAAAAACGTAGATGAACCATGCGTCTACAAAAGGGTTAGTGGGAGCGCGGTAACATTTCTTGTATTGTATTGAATTAGAGTTGACACACATAACAACATAGCAGACCCACTCACAAAGCTACTTTATGAAAGTCACTTTGATCGTCAAGATGGGTATTAGATACCAGAGTGATTGGCTTTAGTACAAGTGGGAGATTGAAAGGAATATGTCCTAAGTCCAATCGTGTATTAGGATTTAGGAATAACTTTTATGTAATCTGTTTTGATTTCATTGATATTAATAAAGACTTGTTTTGTTTTTATTACGGGCTTTATCTATTTAAGTGTTTAAATAAGATATACCATAGTTTAGAGTAAAGCTTTTTATGGATTATGATGAGATCATAATAGTGAGACCTAAAAAGATGATAACTCTAAACTTAAATAGTTCCTGGTCGTAGGATTACTAACTGGTAATTAATAATCCAGAGATCGGTACATACTATGCTTGCTTCATTATGAAGGATGTCTGTTCTCATAGACATTTGTGTGGTGACACTATAGCTAGTATGTAGGTGCTTATTATAGAATAAGTTCACTGAACATGACTCGCACAGCTGAACAACTGATGGAGTTCACTCACGTGTCAGCAGTTATTCACTTAGTGATAGTTGTACAAGTATCCTTAGACTTGAGGTCATCATAGTCATCTTGTGTACACTGAACTATGCTTTAGTTTAGTTCTTAGTCTCCAGGGACAATTATTAGGGCTCTTCTGGGTATAGGAATTTGTACACGAAGATAGTGTATGATCAATAAAGGATCTACCCCTTCCAGTGAAGGAAGCGAATGTTCAAGGCTGATCCACTTATGCTAGTTCAGGAATCTCTGGCCAGAGTAAATGAAATTAGAAAGGAGTTTCTAATTTGCATAGAACTACGCATAGTAAATGGTAAGCAAAGTGATTGAATTATATAGGCTTGACACAAGATCCATGCCTTGTATTTAATCGGGACATTGTAGGTATAGAAGGAGTTTATTGTACGGTAACTATTCACTGACAGGTTCTTGGTATTCTAAGCAGTGAATTCATATTATCCGGATAGTCGCGATATGTTGAGAAGCATCACTCACGATGTAGAATAAATATGATTAATTAATTAATCATATTTAATAAATTAGAGAATTTATATAAATAATGATAAAATAGTTTTATTATTATTTATTTCTACTACCGGCTTAATATTGAACCTACAGGGTCACACCATAAAAAGAGAATGATTTAATGGTGGAGGAATTAATTAATAATGGCTAAATAATTATTTATTTGTGAAATAAATAATTAATTGGCAAATTTAATAATTGATTAAATGAGATTTAATTGATTATAAATTAATTAAGAAAAGTTCTTAATATTATTAATTAAAGGATTTAATTTTTGGAAATTAAATCAAGATAGAGAATTATTTCTAAAGTATTTAGAAAAAGGATTAATGATTAAAAGGTGTTTTAATTATTAATGAGAATAATAAATGGGATAATAATAATAATATTTATGGGAAAATTTCAGCTAAAAATTTTGCCTATAAATACACTATTATAGACCCTAATTTTATTCTAACCCGAAAACCCAAAAAGTTTGAAAAACCCAATTCTCTCCACCTTCTTCCTCCTCCTTAACATCGTTTTCTTGGTGGATACCGGTGGAGTGCTTCACACTTGAGGAGCAACTGCTAAGGATCTCTGATCGTTGTCTCCGAATTATTTTAAAAGGTAAGATTCGATCCCTCAAATTTTTATTCACGATTTATATGCTTTTATTTGGATTTTGTATGTGTAAAAGTGTTTTGCCACGCCCCGCTGCGTTTAAAAATCCAACAATGGCGTGGCACAAAAGCGTTGCATTTGAATGGTTGCTGTTGCATTTGACCTTGCAGGGTTGCATTTACTAGTATCCATGTACTAACTTTGTTCAAATTGTGATTTTAATTTTACAATTACATTTTTTACGATCTAACTTGAGATGTTAATTATTAATGAATTTAGTGATATGAAAATTTTTAAAAAAATTATGTACTTATTTGTTAGGATTTTGGTTTAAGGTTTAGAATTTGGGGTTTAGCATTTAGGGTTTGGGGTTTGAGGTTTTGACGTTTGGGGTGCTTTTAATTTTTAAATTTTATTAATGATTTTGATGATCCAATCGTACAGATATTAAAATTTTAAGGATTTTAGTTATATTGAAATATTCATTAAAATTTTATATCTATATGGTTCCATTTTGTCAAATACACAGTTCCAATAACAAGTAACACGTGTTGTCCCCAATGGTGATTTAAATTTATTTTCGGCAATCCAGCCGTAGGATATTAATATCTGACGAATTTAGGCATGTGAAATATTATTCTATAAAAATTCTTATTTTATAGTATAATTATAATTTCGTAAAGGTCAATCCAATAACGTATGTCTCGATATTGTCATTATTTTTTTAAACTCTTTTCCGACGAGCCAATGGTACGGATGTTGATATCAAATGATTATCAGTGATGTGATTTTTTTAAAATTAATTTATATTTGTAAAAAGTGTAATTTAAATTAACTCAAGTTTACATATTGAAAATATGTATAATGATATTTAAATGTTATATATTTTCACTTTAAATTTCGATATGTAATATATCTAAAGTTATATCAATTTTTGTATTTCACATATATTTTTTAATGCCCTTAATATTTCAAAGTTATAAACTAATTAAGATTAAAAAAGAAATTTATAATAATTTACCAAAAATTTAAGATACACAGAACTAGCACAAGGTGAAATTTGTGAAATTTGTGAGCGGTTAGTCTTCCCCCCTTAACGAAAATTAGACTCAAAATTAAGTTCACTCTCAAAATTCATCTCAGTCTCAGACATCATAATTCTCAGTCACGATTCTTCGATTAAGTACTCAACCATCTTCGATCTCAACCATCTTCGATTAAGTTTGGGGCATAAACTCGATTCTTCGATTCAGTACTCTTAGTCTGGAAAGCCATCTTCGATTCAGTTTTGGGCTTTGGTATATTCAATTCGAACATGTTTGCTTATTATGGTTTTATTTAATGAAATATGTTTGTTTAGGACTTTCTTATTTTGATTTAGGATTTTATTTTTAGATGTTGATTTTTAATTTTCCAGTGGTGATTTTATGTTTTAGATGGTGATTTTTGGTTTAACGGTGGTGATTTGATATTTTACGGTGGTGATTTTCTGGTTGTCATCGGAGGTGGTGGTGGTCGGAAAAGGGGGTTGCCGGAGGTGGTGTTGGTTGGTGCTTGAATTAGAATGAAGACGGCCAAATATTAAATGAATGGTGAGATATTAATATAAGGCATACAAATGAATGGCTAGGATTAATTCTCATATCCCACAATAATAAAGGTTCTCATTTGAGCGCGACCTTATATATTGTGACGCCCCTATATCCACCATTTTGTAGATTCAGGTCGCTACGATATCAAGCTTCACACACCTGTATTATTAAAAACCATAGCCAAATATATCATTTATTGTGGACACCACTGCACAGATCTCAGGACCGAGTCTCTCTCACAACCTGTTTATTACATAAGCCATAGAAACCTAATACAAGTATGGCTAACAACTTAACTTTATTACGTATTACAGTAATTATATAGCAGTATTTTAGATGCTGTCACACAAACATGTCCCTTTTCCTTCCTTTTCCTTGACTGATCAGATGGTCTGCCAACCTCATTCTTTAATATTTGGAGAAATACAAGACTAACAAGAGTGAGCAATCGAATGCTTAACACATATGAATATTTGATTAAAATAATAGAAATAGGTGCCAAAAGCAACAATATTTTAAATACTAAAAGGAATACTCCACAACACATTACAAACATCACAAATAAGCTCTTATATGGCACGATGCCACATGATTCAAGATTAACTGGTCATTTTTCCATCCTCGGTACATCAATGATGCGATCAACTATCACAGTGTACCGTCCTTCTACGAATCTTACCCTCACCCGATCATGGCTCGATGTAAGAACGCCTAGCACATACTTGCTAGAATAAAAGAAGGGTTAACGTCTTAACCCTCGGCTGCACTTGAGCCGAATAACATGTCCACACATCGGACTTGTCACCATAAATACCATGGTTTAAATTCCACGTTGACCTGTATAGATAGACACATCCCAATTCATTTCTCAATTCACGTCACATCACAATGATTCAAAATCACATCACATATTCTGGTTCGAACAATAAACCAGTCTCTTGTTTAGTAAGGATATTATTTTAACATCGATATGAACGATATATCGATAAACTCCAAGCACATGGATTATCCAGAATTATGAGAATAATCATGTCAAAAAAATATCCATTCTTTCCGATGATAAATAGATTCGAAGGTGTTTGTGCAAGAATTAAAAGAAAGAATAAATGATCGATTTATCAATCATGCATTTTGGAAGGGTTCAATGAATTGATAAAAGTAGATTTTATAAAGAAATTAAAAAATCGATCCGACTGATGAATCGATGTAAATTCAAGGATGATATAAACGAACATAGAAATTTATATTTGTCAGAAAGGGACTATGGTAACTGTCATGAATGATAGGAGCAGTCAGGAACATAAATATAAGTTATTATTTTGTTATATTTATGAGATTCAACAAGTGGTCTATATTAGGAAATTTCATCAAAAGGAAATAATCGCCAAAAAGTTCTCCAAATTTTAAATCCGTAATATTCACCATCAGTAAGAAATGTATATATAAGTCATAAATAGGAAGGGAGCAGAGAAAACTTGTCTTGTCTCCGATAATAGCGCACTAGCAGTGAAAATTCACCTTTACGGGTTAAATAATTCCACTTCGGGTATTTTTTAAAATAATAAATCACACCAAAACATTTTAGTATAAATATTTCAAAATACATCCTCTTATAGACCTTAAATAGTGTTTTTATATTTATCGATCGCTTAAACTTCTAATTTCTTGGGTGCTAATTCTAGTAACTCATCTCAAATCAAATTTATTAAATATCGAAAGAATTATTTAGCCTTAGAAAATAACTCGATTAGTTATTTAAATAATATAAGGATATTCTTGTTCCCAATCTATATCTAAAAAAAATATTTCTCTTTTAAGTGAAGAAAATATCCCAAATTACAAAATATTAACTATTTACAAATAAAATTTCTGATTAAGTATGATACTTCTCAGTACACCTAAAGTATTACTACAACGATCCTAGGTCAATTAATTTTGTCTCACTATAATTATTAACTAAATCCCCCACTTACAAAATAATTAGTTGTCGAAATAAAATTCCAAATTAAAGTCGAGAGACAATCTTGATTTAACCCTTTAATTACTTATCTTCAATAATTGCTTAAAGAATTTAATATTTCTAATGAGTTCCAATAGTTCGGCTTATTCAGTTATACGATTCAAACTTACATCCCATTAATATTTTTATTTTTAGTAATTTAGTCTCTTGTACCAAATATTATTAAATTAATAAGCCGATCACAGTCTAATATCCCTCACAGTTATCATTAAAATCCTTTTTAATTTTAATTTGCAATTATTACTCATCACAATATTCCTCAATCTATTTTCATTTTAATTTATTTATTACTATCTCCTTATTTTATTATTTATTTTTCACAATTTTCCAACTATTATTATTATTTGATCCCTTTTTATAACAATTATTTAATGTAATGGCAAAGGACTGTTCGGCCCCTATATTCTTCCTTCTGCTTCACCCCTCCACCCAACTGCATCCATGGCGGCACCAACGGTGGTTGGCGTACGGTCGTCGTCTGGAAAATTTTCCGGCGAGTTCCAAACGCAGATATTTTTTACCCTTATTTTCTCCCCTTTTTCCGATCTATAGTTCTACCCAATTAGTTATTCGAAACTCGATCTCGAACTCCATATCCGGTCAAACTCCGACCACTCCATTTCTCTCTCTCTGCCTAATCGATCAATGCCACCACCATTGACGACGGTGGTTTCGCCGTTTTCCCCGCCACACATGCTCAAACACACACAAAACCACCACTTCTTCATACAAAACCACCACTTCTTCTTAATTTACTAAAATCAAAACAATAACCAATTTCACCCTTAACCCGAATTCTAATTTAATTGATTATCGGTAAGGCCCAATTTCTTCAATTTGGACCCTAATAGCCCAAAATAATTTTTATTCACTAATTAATATATTAATTAGCTTCCAAAAATATCACACTCTAATTACTACATAATAATATTACTAAAATCACATACTCACTCATTCTTTATTCATTCATTTATGAAGCCACACAAAATGCTAGTTGCTTAATTAAAATTTCAAGGCAAATCATATGCTTCTACTAATTAAAAAAATCATGGGTAAGGAATGATTACCTTAATTATAATCTTTTAGTTAGAGTTGAGTAGAATTTTAATCTTCTTAAACTAAAATTCTCCTTGAATCACCCAAACTCATCTTGATCTTCCTCAAACCACAAATTATGATCTCCGACCTAGCCAATTTTTGTGACTAAAAATATTTGGGGGAAAATTTAGGGATTTAGAAGAGGTGATCATTTTAGTAAAGTAAGATTTATTTTATAGACTCAATTAACTAAGGTTAGCATACTAACCTAAATTGTAACTAGAGTATACTCTACCATATTCTAGAATTCTCCACCATATTCTAGAATTATCTAGACTTATTATTGCTAGGATTTGTTTTCTAAATATTCATAAAATTAAAAATATAATAAGAGAACCCACTAGTCACTCTTTTTCAAAATAATATTTGCATCATCAAATAATTTGGAGAGTAATATGTGTTTACTTAATAAAAATAATTTAATAACAACCTTAACCAATTTTGGAAAAGATGAAAATAAAATAAAAATAAATGATATCAATAAAATGAAAATAAATATTGTAAGCGTCTAAAATCCACCTTTTGTTTCCCTATAAAAATATAATTTAGTATGCGACACAAATATTTATATAAAAGTCTTGACCGAGAGAAAATTCCAAAAATATTTTATTATTATTCTCAATGAATATTTACACCGGAAATATCTATAATTACAAATGTAACATTCACTTTATAATTTAAATGGTCAGCAAAAGTTAATATGAAGAAAAACCCTAAAAATGTTACGTTTTTGAGAATCAAACGTACGAACGAAGGCTTTATCGAACTCCGATTCGGGCGTGCTACATATCAAAACGAATCTCTTGAAAAATCCTTTCCGAATCCACCATCTTTTTTGAGCAAGAATCAAGGTATTTTTTCTTATTTAATTATTTTATTTCAAATTTATTAAAGATTAAATTATGAAAATTTATTCTTGATATTGTTGATATGATTTGATGATTCCATCGTGTAGATATTTTTCTGGTCAATTTGGTATATTATATGTCAAAAACCGAGTTCAATAACATGTAGAAAAGTTTGTTTGATTTTTGAGTTTGAATGTCCTTGGTCTACTTGAGTAATTCACCGGAAAAAATTATATTCTGGCCGGATTTTTGATCCGTTAAACCTGGGTACATACAACTTGCATCAATAAATAGATCGTGTTATGGGCAATCATATCATGTGACAAATAGTATGTTGAAGGCCGAAATCGATCGTCGGAATCTGGGGAAGCTCGCCGGCGGCGAATCTTCAACCTCAATTTCCGGCCAATCGATTACGTTTCTGGACAGTTCAAGAACGGCAACAAGTTCCTGGCGATGTAACGATCAATCCCAGTTATTTTTGCATGATTCTGGGCAGGTTCAGTCGCAGCCGGCGAGCTCGATGGCGGCGGCCATGGCTGCCGGTGGTGAGGGTGGAGGTGGTGGTGAAATTACATTTTCATCACCCACCTTTCACCTTTCCTTTTTTTAAAAACATTTCAAAAATGATATTCTGTTATTTTAAAAATAATTTTTTTATTTAATTATTTTAAATTCAGAAAATTCTTTTTAATTATTTATTTACATAAAAATAAATCTGATTTATTTTATCAATTAATTTTAATTAGTTTTTAATTATTTTAATTAATTGATTAATTTAATATTAATTAATTAATTTAATATAATTGATTAATTAATTAATTAATTTATTAATTAATTTTAATAATTAATAATTAAATTAATTATTAAATTAATATTGTACATTAATATTTCGTCGACTCTATTGTCATTAAATTATTGTTCATGATCTTTTGTACTTTTCTCAAAATTTCAACTATATTAGAAGTCAAAATCCCGCACTTGTTAAAAGCAAACAACATATTATTATATTGATTATGGCTCCCCAAAATGTGCTAAGTTTTTTTTACTGTTGGGACTGAAGTGTAGTAATAGTACTAACTATAAAATTTTGGGGCCTACACAATCGACCTAAATATCATCCCTCTGTGTCAGACCTGATCAATTCACAAGTTTCATTTACTAAAATTCGACTTTATATTTCGTTGTCAACAAGAAGAACAATAAACTAGAAGTGTGTTAAAATTTTGTAACATTCATCAATGTTCCAAAGACTATAATAAAACTAGCATGAATACCTGTGTAAAGCACGTGCCATATTATAATTCATATAATTATTTTATTTATGTATCATTAAGAGTTAATTTTTGGTACGATCACAAGTTTATATAATATTTTTTATATTATTATATGAAAATCAATAATCAAACGAAACTCTCATTTATTAACTTTGTTTACTGTCATGGAATAAAAACTAGGGTTCGTTAGTATTTAATGCTAGAATTTGTGAGTTTCGAGGTTTAATGGTTGTTCTTGCTAGGGGTGCAAACGAGCCAAACTGTTCGTGAGCTACTCGAGCTCGTCGTAAAAACTCGAATTCGGCTCGAAAATAATCGATCCGAGCTCGAGCTTTTCTAATTTTTAACCGAGCCGAGCTCGAGCTTTAAATTATTCGGCTCGTAAGGTTCACGAGTCTTATCGAGCCTTTATTATTTTTTAAGTTTTTATTATATGTAAAAATTTTATATATGACTTATTTGTATCGAGTCGAACTCGAGCCGCACTTGAGTCAAACCGACCATATTTCAATTTTTTTAATATTTAGTGAATTAATTTGAGCTTTCGAGCCGAACTCGAACCTACCGAACCTTTTACGAGCCGAGCTTCGAACTTGAAATTGAAGGCTCGGTCGAGCTCGATCCCAAACTATTTTAATCGAGCTCGAGCCGAGCCGAGCTTGGCAGTATTCGGCTCGGCTCGATTACACCCTTAGTTCTTGCGGTGGGGACTGGCTGTCCTCGCAAGATGCCTACGTAATTCTGTATTTTAGAGAATCAAGCCAAAACGTAGTTCTAGGTTGAGGGATGGAGCCTTACATATAAAGGTGAGTCTATGGTTAGACTGGTGTTAGGAGACTGGTGGACAAGTCTCCAACTTAGATGGTAATTAGGACTCCCGTAAGGCGAGGAATTCTAGATCTTTCCTTGTAGGAGTTAGTGTTCATGTTGGACGTCATGTCTCTGTTTTTTCAGCCATACTAGGCCTAGTCCATGAACAACTCATGTTCGTGGACCTTGACGACCTCTGCTCGTGGGCCTCAATGACTTTTGCAGTCTTTATTGCCTTGACCAACCTGGTCTGTATTGAACTTTGGACAGGAATTGCAATCATAATTAATGTGACATTTATTATGTCTTTAGGATATATTTTCTATCCATATCATTTGCCCCCAACTTTCGGGAATACTACTTGAGTTTTCATAGAAGTTATAATGGTCTATTCGCGACTCAGGGTACTTTCGTCCCTTCACGGGTATCGGCCCTTCATGGGTATCGTCGTTTTATCGTAAAGTGTGGAGCAACCTACACGCTTATAGGGACTTATATAGTGTGAGTATATATACTTAGGGCCTTTGCACAGGCTAATTGAACAGTGTTCAACACTAAACGGTCCTAATAAGGACTAAAAAGCGAGCGTTTATCACCCCTTAACCTTCGTCAAGGTCAATTATGGAGTGAAAGCTGCTAACAGGCCCTAAGCGAGGCAAATCGGACCTAAGCGGGGCTAATCTCCATGTATAAGCTGCTAATTAGGCTTAAAATAGCCTAATTATAAGCTAAAATACACTAATTGGCCTTAATCGAGGCTAATCTGCCCTAATTGGGGCTAATGGGTATTAACCAGGACTATTTAATATGCATAAACAACTAATTATCCCTAACCCACGCTAATCAAGTGTGCGAATAAGTTAACCGGCCTTAAACGGGCTAATTATATCATACGATCCATTAATTACCCTTGATTCAGGTTAATTACTTGTAATATACATTAATCGAACCTAATTGGGTTTAAATCTCACTAATAGGCCCTAATCAAGGCTAAGTTTAAAATCCAGAAAATTTCCAATTTTTTTTTCGAATTTTTCCCAATTTTTCTAAAAATTTTCAAAAATTTTCACAGGAGGTTTACCGGAAAACCTCAAGGAGGTCCTGATCGGCTAGAGCCTCCCATGTGGAGGACTCGGCCCTTCTTGGTCGGCTGGGGGTGAGCCTCCTGTTGACCGGGAGGTGGATGTCCTGTAATTTTTTTTGCAATAGGTTCTACTCGTCCTAAAGCCCCCCAGTGTGGAGGACTCGGCTCCTCCTGCTCTTGGTCGGTCATGGAGCCACCTCCATGGTGGTCCTGGTCGGCTGGATCGTGGAGCATCTAGAAACTTTTCTGTTCTGGTTCTCGTGAACGCTTTGTACTTGTTCTAATGAATGTTTTGCTCTTGTTCTAGTGAACGTTTTGCTCTTGTTCTAGTGAACATTCTACTCTTCACGAAACTTGTTTCGTGGACGTTCTAGTGTTCACGAAACTTGTTCTCGTGGATGCTTCAACCCTTGCGAAACTTCTCGTGGATGTTCTAACCTTCACGAAACTGGTTCTCGTTGGACGTCTAACTTTCCACAAAATTTCAAGAGATTTTCTAGGAGGGTCACCGGGAATCCGTCAGGAGGCCCTGGACTAACATTAAAGGAGGTTCTGGGCGGCTCTAAGCCCTCCATGTGGAGGACTCAATCCTTGTACTTGGTCTGTCATGGAATCACCTCCATGATGGTTCTGGTCGGCCGAGAGGTGAACGTTCTCCGAACTATTTTGTATTTGTTCTTGTGAAGGTTCTAGGCTTGTTATGGTGAACGTTCTACTCTTTTTGGTGGTGAACGTTCGGCCTTGTTCTCATGAACGTCCTGCTCTTCACAAACCTTGCTTATCAGAACATTCTCGTAATCGGGTCGTGGCTATAGATGGCCATTGGTGTTGGATTAAGAGCTTGATCTTGCTCTAATCTTCATGATTTTTACTAATCTTGGTGATTAGTATGATTAATCACCGAATTAAGACTAATAACTTGTGTTTAACCTTCCGGGCATTTCTTATAGGACTGATACGATAAGCGAGATTCTGAGTCACTTTGTTTGTTTATTATGTCCTTTCTTCTAATCTCTTGATCATTTTCCTACCATTTTTAGGTCTTTTTCCGAGAGATACTTGCTAGCACAAACCAAGCAGAGTTATGACCTGTTGTAACAGGTACCTATTCTTCTATAAAAGAAGATGAGAATTGCTCATTTTCATTCACACTTTCATTTCAACTCCTCTCAAATTCTCTCAAGTTTTAGAAGCTCTCAACTTCTTAAGTTTTTTAAGATGTCTCAAGGCCCTAGCAAGCCCTCCATCTCGGCCAAGAAAGCCATGCAAAAGAGAACTACAATCCGATCTCTAAAAGGTATAGTTTTTGTTTCTCCCTATTCCCATAACCGTTGTTCCAATAATTTAAGAAGCATGCTTGATGCGCGGGATGATGAGTATCTGAGCATCATTCAATTTGATGCATTCAAGCATAAGAGCATGCTCGATGAAGAGGACGTCAACGAGATTCAGTCAAGTTACCTCGGACCTGATTGTGTAGAAGTTTGCAAAACCAAGTATAAATTGTATGTGTATAAGGCAGCTTTGAAATCTGGGCTAAGGTTTCCCCTGCACCCCTTTATTTGGAGACTCCTCGCTATGTTGAAGGTTCACCTGTGTCAGCTTTACCCAACGGATGGGATTTCATTATTATTTTTATCATGAGGTGCAACGACCTTGGTATTCCACTGAGTGTTTCAATGTTCTGAAGTATTTTCATGTTGAAGGCATCTCCTTCCTCCAGGCCCGACTGGGTTCTTCTACAACACAAGCCCCGTGTTCCTCACATTGTGAACACGTATTCTCTCAATGACTCTATTAACCAGTGGATAAAAGAGTTTGTGGTCTTGGAGTGGAAGTAGGGTGACTGGGGAGTTTAATTCATACGTGATTTCAGCTGTCCAGTAGATAGTGCTCACTACATCCTTCACCTCACAGATGCTGAGCTCTACGATCTTGATCTCCTTATTGATGATAATGGAAGGACCCCTTATTGGGAGTTTGTTATGGAGACGAAGCTCGTCGAGGCTGGCATTAACAACCTTTCTAGAGAGGATATTTATTTTTATTCTATCTCAAACTTGGTCAAGTTTGTTCCTATATCCATCTTTTCTTTGTTTTGTTTAAGCTGATAAGGCCCTGGATGCACTGACTGATAAGAGTGACATGATTACGGGAATGATGGCCAGGGAAGCTGCCAAGCAGGTTAATCGCATTCCCAAAGTCCCAACATTCCTTGAGTCCTCCGACTCTGGAAAGAAAAGGGTCAAGGATTCAGATGAAAATGTGAAGATCCCCTTCAAACCTTTGTGGGGCATATCCATCAATGACTTGGTGTTCAGAAGTTCGTCCCTTGTTCTTGAATGGTCCAAGAATTGCATCACTCCATAGAACTTCTTCACGTCTCATCGGGTGAAAAACTACTCGAGGCCGGCCGGGACTTTCTGTGTTGGGGACTCAGCCCTCTTGAGTCTTGATTAATCTTAGTATTTTACCTCTATTCCCTTTGGAGTTAATCTTCTTACGACTTCTCTTTTTTGTTTTCTGTGCAAGGCCAATCCCTACTTTGTTGCATCTTCTACATAAAGCATCAAGATAAGGAGTGACTACACTGCACTGCAAACCTCCATGAAAAAGAAGAAGATCTCTTCAGATAAGTGGGAGTCTAAGGCACATCAAGCAGAGGACAAAGCCGCTCTACTCGAGAAGAAGCATGCCAAGGAGATGAAAAGCATGAAGATGGAGTGGACAAAGCTTGTGAATTGTATCATGGATCCAATGAGTTTCTTTGGATGATGGATGATCATGATGATCAGATACGTCATGTGAACCTGTCTATGGGATGGAAAAGGGGCATCAAGGATGTTTATGACATGTATACAAATGTGGTTGATCCGAGCCTTTTCACTTGCCCTTGGAAAGTTACCGTGTTGGATCCACCCGGAAAGGCCTCCGGGTCCGTACTAGAGACCTCCCTCCAGCAATATCTATCTAGTTCGAGCCGCAGGGGTTCTGGTTCTAAGGGAAAAGCTCTTCAGGAAGCCTTGGCTCCAAGGCGGCTCTCTACGAAAGATCCGGGAGCCAGTTCCAGAGAATAACAGCTCTTCCTCTGAGGCTGGTTCAAATGAAGATGGTGAAGAAGAAGAAGATGAGGACGAGGTCTCTCTCTCTCTCCCCCTCTCCACCATCCAACCCCGACTCTCACCACCAATACCACCTCTGCATCTGCAGCCGCGACAAAGCATCGTCGCCTCCTTGCTGCCATAACTCCCTCTTGCCGAAACTCTCCTTCTCCCCCTCTTCTTTTCCAATTTCAATCGTTGATTTTACCCGATTTATTTTTTCTCCGACAAAACTCAGATTTAAAATTACTAGTTGATTTGATTTTTCCATGTTTTTTATTCATAACAAAATTTATATCATTTTTGTATTTTATATAATATAGTATTGCTTGTTAGTCAAATAATGATGATATTGAAATTTTGTGATTCCGTGGTGGTGTATTGTTGTGATGAAGGCGGCGTATGGTGTGGTGATGGGTGATGTTATTATGGTGGTAACAATTGTAGTCGGTGTGGTTGTGGAGTGTGATTTTACGGTTGATGGTGGTGTGATTAGTGATGATTAATGATGATGTTGTGGTGATTATGTTGGTATAATAGGTAAAATTGGTGACTGTGATCGAAATTTGTGGGATATGATAGTAATCGAATCTGGTAATCTTATGTTTTTTCGGCGATGATTTATATTTAAGTGTTGATTTTTATTTTCAGTGTGATTTTATTTATTTGACGGGATTTTTTGGTTGACGATGGTGATTTTATATTTTAAGGTGGTGATTTTCTGATTGTCCGTCGGAGGTGGTGGTGGTCAGAAAAGGGGTTGCCGGAGTGGTGGTGGTTGTGCTTGATTAGAATGAGACGGTCAAATAAATGAATGGTGAAAATTATATAAGACATAAAAATGCGTGGATATGATTGGTTCTTATTTCTCACAATAATAAAGGTTCTCATTTGAGCGCGACCCTATATATATGATATAATATATTTCAGAGTATATAAACGAATAGTAAAATAAATTTCTTGTTAAAATTATAATTATTAAATATTATAATATTAATAGATTAACACTACTTTTTATTATGATTTCAAGCCTATATCATTATTATAAGCCTCAAGTTCAATTAGTCATTTACCTACCCATCTGTTAGCCCTATACTCTATTAGCCGCACTCTCCCTTAAGGATCAGACCCTATCTCTCTGACTATTACTAAGCTTTGCTGTTATTTTAGTTATTCACATTAATATGACATTTTCATTTCAAAATTGCATATAATAACAAATCCCCAACCGTAATGATGCCGTTTAACGCTTGCTGACACGGTTGCTGAAATAATTGTGCAAACAATATCTTGTAAGCGATGTATAACTCAAATAATTTTGAATTGTATAACATTCAAATAATTTTGAATTGTTGGGAGATGATTGATTTAATATAATGAAATAAATGGCAATAATGTATGTGCATGTGCTTTGTTCATGCAGAGATAAGAACCAAAGAAATAAATTTATATATGTTGATAGTTCTAAAATAAAACATATACATAGAATAAAGATTACAAATATTTTCCCCAAATTAATATGGGAAAACATACATATATAAACGTACATAGATCCAAAAGCCTCAAATTTTAAAACAGCATATGTGTTAAATTCACTAACATAGATGGCCTTTATTGTTTCAAAAATTAGACAAAACAAAATTAATATAACAAAAATAAATCATATAAATTGAAAGACCATGAAATTAGTTAGTATTGCCGTAAGAAATTTAGTGACTATGATTGATGTGGTTAGTATTTTATGAAGGAATATTGTTATTGTTAATAAACTAATGTTCTAGGCGTAAGTTCATATAAAATTTTTTGAGTTTTTTTTCCATTTTTTTATAAAATGATTTCAGCAATTACAATTGTTAAAATTTAAATTGTTAGAAAATACAATCCGGGAACTTGAGCACCCTAATACAATTTTAGTGTGTTTTTTTCAAAAAAAATATTTGATTTTAATGTTGATTAATGTTACCAAAAAAACTATAATAAAATATTGTTATTATATTTTTTATTTTATAATTTAATTTTATTATTTTCTAAATACAATCGTGTCTTATATTTATTGCAGTATCAAGTGATTTTGTGTGTCAACTAGCATATTTGTCCAACATAAACATAAGATATATACATGTGTCTATTAGGAACAGTTTATGGCCGTGCCAATAGAATGAGTATAGGCACTGACTATTAGTTTATGATACATAAAATCAATTCCATCCAATTCTCTCGTTTTACAGAAGTGCAAGTCAGTATAAATAAATAAAATGTTAAATAAGTACACATACTTCTACATATTCCTCGACATTATCAAATCTAACAAGTACAAACTACAAATCATAATTTATAGTCTTATAATACAAAAATCCCTCCATAATACGAATTACAGAGATGAAGAAACAACTAAACATGTCTTCATCATTCTTCTTAGGCTTACCATACTTTTGTTGGATAAGAATAAAAAGAGGGGTGTTACAAAGATTGTAAATATTGGAGACATTGTAATTAAGAGCAATACTTTTGTTAGATAAGTGTGGCCATAAAATATAAGAATATGGTGGTTTTGGGGAGAGTAGTCATCTCTTCTCTATAAATTTTTATTAAGGGGGACACAGAGGGAGGCTATGGAACAAAATATCGAAAAGCATGTTGTTGAGGCCATGATCAACCCACAAGCAGTTCTTGATTATTGTTTTAGTTCCGATGAGTCTGGGAAGATTAAAGGGATTCGAGATATTCAGATGAAGGCTAAGCAACATTTATCAAGTCTTGTGTGGATTCTTCGGCCAATGATGATACTCCTGCCTTTTTCTTCTGCTCAATTCAAGCTAACTGACGAAGCCTTCAAAATTACCATTTAACCAATAAATAAGAAAACTTAAATTCCTAGATAAATATTTAGACCCAAATGATACTTGAAGGCTATAAGTTCTAATAAATCAATTTAATGGTAACCGGGTAATTATATAAAACTTTATTTTTGTAACTTGTGGCCAATCTTAATATAAACTGCTAGGCACAATAGTAAAGTATAAGCACATCTTAACTAGTGGCCATTCCAGAAATTTGAAAATGAGGTACAAATTGCACAAATCAAATTATCAAATAACACTTATATTTTTCCCTTCAATTTTAATCGAACAAAAACTATATATTATAACATGGTTACTAATATTAAAGGCCTACAATCAATCGCCCCTGATACTAAAATAATATACTTAAAATCTTGAATGGAAACTCTAGAATAAAAGTAAATTGTAAAAAATAATTTGCACACATGACCAAAATTTCAAACCACGTATAGAGCTGGGTTATTTTCTTTTATTATCAATTTTTTATTTAAAATTTAGATCTTATCCAAGACACATCATATTTCTACCAAACTATACTGTAAGATAATTTACCATACCAGCATATAGTGCAACTCCGATCTTCTCCACTAATAAAATTTGCTGATGTATCAAGAACAATCCCGTATAAAATAAAAGAACCAATTGTGACCCTCCACCATTTTACATAAAAAATCAACTCTTATGTGTAAGGTGTATAAATATTTGGTCAATAATTACTTTTTTTTAAAAAATCTTACAAACATAGTATTGCAGATAAATTGAAAACTAGGAAGATGTGGACCAATTTTACAAATTGAAATTATACCTAAGATCAATTTTTTCCTTTATCATCTAATTCACTACTCTTCTCATCTTCATCTATAATGCCACATGATAAGTTTACCATCTCAGGTGCCTAATAGTTTGATGGATGACACCAAGTTAGTAATAGATGGTGACAAGGGACTACAATAATTTTGTATATATAGTGTAGCCTGAATCTAGAACCATCTACATGATCGCATATATTTAAAATTTGTTTTAGTTGTTAATTTAGAAATCTCCAGAAGTATTAGTGAATTTAATAAAACTAATATCTAGAATTTTCTAGAGATATCTTTCAATTATGTAAATGAGTTCTAGAAGTATGTAGAGATATTATTTTTTTAAAATTTATTATTTGGTGTTAATTTAGAAACTTCTCCAGAGGGAGAGGGGTGTACATGTTATTAGTAAGATGAAATGGAATTAAAGAAGAGAAGAACGTAGAGTTGTCTAGAAATATCTTTATAATATTTATTGGTGCAATAAACAGAGGTAAAAGATGCAACCTTAATTACCCCCACTTTTTCAACTATCCCCATTTTTATGGCCTTTGAATTGAAGTTAAGTTATTTTTCAATAATTTAATAGATTTCAATTTATGATAAATCAAATAAACTAGGAAGAAAATCATCATTATAAAAAGAAGAACAAGAAATACACTAGAAATAAGAATGAGATGATATGTGAAAATGATTGTCTAATTAAACGAGTTAAAAAACAAGGTGACTCAAGTTAAATTTTTGAAAACACATGTGTAAATGTCAATTAAATTTAAGCAATACCGTTCAACTAATATATAAATTTTATAAGGGATGATATAGATTAAAAGTTGATATGTGTTTTATAAAATAATTATTTAGAGGTTTATTTGTATTTATTAAGTAAAATAATCAATTAATTTTATTAAATAACTATATTATGACAAGAACAGCCAAACAAACTAATCATAAAAATTCTAATATTTTGATTTTAATATAATAAATGTCATTTCTCAAAGGAGGAGTACTTCAACATATCTACATATATTTAAATACACATATATCAATATATATTAGGAATTTTTTCTTACTTTTTATAATCATTATTTATTAAATCGATAATTTTATATTTGATATTTTTATATAATAATTATAAGAGCATTATATGAGATATTGTAATTATAATTTTTATTTTATATTTTTATTCAAATATTTTGTAAACACAATTTATCATGTTAGTTCAACTAGTTCTAATTAATGCAAGGCTGGTTTTGCTGGTAAGCGGACAATGTTATCATGTTAGTTTGGTTACTGTTAATTGATGTAAGAGGTTGGTGTAAACCAACATATTTGTCGTACATAATAATTGTTTTTTGTTAACTATAAGAGGCCTATTTGTCCTCCATGATGACTATTTGTTGCAAACTATGGACTTTTGAGATTTGTTGGCCAAGAGCGGGTAATATTATACGAATTAATAACTTCTTAGCAAGCTTAACAAGGGTATCCGAACTTTAGATAACGGTTCATAACAATCTCAAATGGGCTCATAAATGAGCCTCGAAAGACGAAGGTGGGCTACCAAATGATGGGATTAAGGTGAATGCAGGTGGGCCTTATAGCATGGGTTTATGAAAGGTAGAGAGTCTGATAGTTCCGGTCACACCAAAGGAGACAGATTCGACGGTATCAAGGCCGATGTGTGAAGGGAAAGATTGATGAGAGTTTTCACACAACCTTTGTGAGATGGACAGTTTTCTAATTAATAAGTAGTCGGTGTACTCCAGTAGCATGAGGTGTTTTGGTATATGCCCAAAAATAAATAGACTCGACAACTAAAAACATCATACAATATGAATTAAGCATGCTCAAACAAGTTCAACAAGTTTTATGGGCCTAGTAAGAGGCAAACAAACAACCTCAAAATGAGCTCAAGAGAAAGGCCTATTCTGATTTGGTTGTTGGCATATGCCAGTGCACACTATTGTGACCAAGATGTCTGCTAAAGTAGATTAGAATAAAAAGAGTCTTTAGTCCAATCCAAAATGGAATATAAGTCTCATGAGCTACCACAGACTAGTCGACTAGGTTAGGGTTGTTCATCTACTGAGTTGTTCCTGAACACAACTCGAGCTCGTTTGACTCGGTTTCGTTTTAAAAAACTCGAGCTCGAACATAAAATGTGTTCATGATGCACAACGAGCTTGAGCCTAGTTTTAATATGTTCGACTCAAAGTCGGCTTGAGATTGGCACGTTACATGCCTTAAAAACAGCCGGATTCTTATCCTCACACCGGAGGGTGAATCGGGGAACAATCCCTCACATCTCTTCTTTTTCAGGTCATAGCCGAAAGGCAGTTTCACAGATGCCAAAACACTGTCCATCCATCCAAAAGAATCTGGGCATAACAATATGATTCACTCATTTTTTTTTGCTTTGAAGAGAAAATTTAGAAAAATATAAGTTAATTGTAGTTTTTAATATTTAATAACTCAAAAAATGAGAAAATTCAAAAAATTGAATAAGACGATATAAGATGCGCCATATAAACGCACTCGTCTTCCTTTTTTTATATAAGTATAGTCTTTAAAACTATTTTTATTACTCACCCCATTTTTTAATGTTAGAGTTTGTTTAATTTTTTTTTTAAAAAACAGACAACAATCTACTAGTTGGATCTTTTATATATTATTATTATTATTATTATTATTATTATATTATTATATATCATTATCATCATCATTTCTAAATTTTAATTTTATTATACCCCTATTTTTTAATGTAAGAGATGGTTTAAAACTTTTTCCAAAAAAAAAAACGGTCAATAGCGGTTCTTACACGTGAGTTCAAGAGATATCTTGAAAATGCTCTTATGTTACTAGTTATAATTAAAATATTAAAGGGGTGTAATAGATTTCTTTTTCCAAAAAGAAAATCATAAAATATAATTTATTTCTATTTTCGCCTCTAATTCAAATATTTCTTGATTCTAACTTACCATATATATGACTTTCACTCAAATTTCTTGCTCCTGATGTACTATAATTACATATACATATTTTCTTTATAAATTAATCATAAACACGAATACTAAAGTTATGAATCATTTCACATCTTTCTATGAGTGAATGAAAAATGTGCATTAAATTTGGTTACTCAACAAAAGTTAAAT
Organism: Apium graveolens; assembly: GCF_009905375.1. Taxonomy (NCBI): domain Eukaryota; kingdom Viridiplantae; phylum Streptophyta; class Magnoliopsida; order Apiales; family Apiaceae; genus Apium; species Apium graveolens. The sequence continues at coordinate 22,184 of NW_027421579.1, forward strand.
TATGCAAACTTAAATGTTTTTTAATCAACTTAAATAAGAAACTGACTAAATTAAATATTCAAATGACAACAATAGTTCAAATAATAAATAAGATAATAAATATTTTAGTGCATGTAATTAGTATGTGCGTATATAAACAAAATAAATAGGTAATGTATATTGATTTTTCCGAAGTGTTTGAGGTTGAGAGTCATATTTAAACCTGTCCAGTTGAAATGATTCGCTCATGATACTCTATATTAGTTTATGTAAGGAATTAGGATAGGTTAGTCTAGACTATACTGTAATATCCGGGATATCGCGTGTAATTATTTTATCAATAAATGATTATTATATGGTTATTATGTGATTTTTGGTGAATTATCTGTGATTGATATTGATAAATGATGTATATATGTGATTAAGTGTGAGTATGTTAATTGTAATATGTCCAGAATAAAATATAGATAATGTGGTATTAATCTGGTAATTTTTGGAGCGTTATATGACTTATACGTAATTACGAATTTATAATTATCTTTCTAAATAATTAAAAAAATTATTTTATACAGCCCGGGAATCACCAACCTCAACCATTTTTTATGTTTTTTACAACCCGAAATCTTTTGAAAACTCTTCATAGCCTAATCTGGTAATTCCGGACATTTTCCGTGTTTTGACTTTTTCGATCCGGATACGGTTGACCCGTATGCCGTCCGGCGTACAATTTTCGATACAATAATTATTTCGATATATCAACAAAACCTTTTCTCGAAAGACGGGATAATATTACATTATATTCGTATATAGGTGTTTTTATAAAAAGCCCCGGTTGGGATACTTATCCAATACGGGTATTAAATTGAGTCATTTTTATAGTTACTTAGCGGCTAAGTAACTAATTTATCGATCCAAAACGATCCAAAATGAACCAATATTCCATAAATATATATAGCCCTTTTATTATTTTATTTTATTTGTAAAAATCATAATCAATCAGTAAACATATAAGAAATACAGAGAAAAACCCTAAAAATATTACATTTTTGAGAATCAAACGTAAGAACGAAGGCGTTATCGAAATCCGATAACATATAAGAAATACAAAGAAAAACCTTAAAAACGTTACGTTTTTGAGAATCAAACGTACGAACAAAGGCGTTATCGAACTCCGATCTTCTTCTTCTTCTCTTCTTCTTCTTCTCTTCTTCTTCTTCTTCTTCTTCTTTTCTTCTTCTTCTTCTTCTTCTTTTCTTTTCTTCTTCTAATTATATAGACTTTTAAAACACTCAACTTAGAGTGCGAGTCGAACGAACAACAAGCTGCGTCACGAGACCTTGTTGAATTGCAAAACTTAAGTGTTGAAATACATATTCCGTCGACTCTATTGTCATTAAATTATTGTTCATGATCTTTTGTACTTTTCTCAAAATTTTGGGGCCTACACAATCGACCTAAATATCATCCCTCTAGGTCGGACCTGATCAATTCACAAGTTTCATTTACTAAAATTTGACTTTATATTTCGTTGTCAACAAGAAGAACAATAAACTAGAAGTGTGTTAAAATTTTGTAACATTCATCAATGTACCAAATATATAATAAAACTAGCATGAATACCTGTGCAAAGCACGTGCCATATTATAATTCATATAATTATTTTATTTATGTATCATTAAGAGTTAATTTTTTGGTACGATCATATCTCTGTTCTTTCAGCCATACTAGGCCTAGTCCATGAACAGCTCAGGTTCGTGGACCTTGACGACCTCTGCTCGTGGGCCTCAATGACTTTGGCTGTAATAACCCCAATTTTTTGGGAAATTTTTGAAACCCGGATGAATAGTAACTTTTGCTGACAATGCTGATTAATAAAAATATCAGACCACGATTATAGGAGTACTGTTATGGAAATTCCTAAGATCGTATTAGTATTCCATAAAGAAAATAAGTGTATGTAAAAGCTGTCGGATTTCGAAAATGAGCACTTTATTTTTCCCCGAGATTTCCAACAGACATTAAGGGATTTAAGGAATTATATTAAGATGAAGGATTTTAAATTCAAGGATTATAAAGGAGAATTAACTTAGGTATTAAAAATACCAAGAAAATTTTATCAATAAAACTATTAAGGTATTTAACCAAACGATCAACGAGATTGAGTGATAAACGGACAAAGAAAGTGAATAATGACTCTTGTAAATACCTTTGCAAGTTGGCAAGGCAAGTGGATGGTTGATCAAACAAGAAACCAAGTGATAGTTAGGAATGAATGGCTAGTTACTTATCTAGTTAACTAGGGATGATCTCAGCTCACCACAATCACCAACACATGGCAAATGATGAGATCATCTTCCACTAACTCCTTTGTTTATTATTAACCTAGCAAATATCAAGACAACCCCTCATTATCCACCACATTATTCCACCAACACAAGAAAGCAAAAGCATTTCCTCCCCCATTTCCATTGCTCTCGGCCAAAACAGAACCAGCACATTAAAACTACTGTATCTCCTTCATTTCTCCACTCAAATGTTTGGTCTTATAGCTCGTTGGAAAGGTATTGAGATGGCCTACAACTCTTGTTCACAAGTCTCGTCCAAATAAGCATGGTAAGACCCTCATTTTTACAGTTCTTTCAATCGGACGTTTAGAAACTTCAAAGCCTAACTTTGTGTTCTTGATTTCTTTGGAAAGATCAAGCTTAATAAAGGCTCCCTAAGGCTTCCTAACAACTTAACACCTCCCAAGGAAGGTATAAACTTCAAACCCTAGCCTTTTAATTTATTTATTAGTAAGTTTAATGGTTGGTTTTTGTGAAATGAGAAGCATAGATTGTGATTATTAATAGTTTGGTTTGATTTGGAAGTGTTTTGGTAATTGGAGCTTGATTATAGTTCCTAGGTCCTTGATTGTGGTTGTTTGAGTTGAAAAAACTTGGAGTTTATGGACTGATGTGGTATGGTTTAGGTGAAGTTTTGTTGTATTGATGGTTATGAGTTGGTTGGTGATGATTTGGAGTTGTACAAATTTGGTAATCGCATAAACATAGCCGTCGTAATGCCCGATTTACCCTAGACTGCTTTTGTTCTTAACGTCAGGACCAGTGAATTCACTGTTAGTTTTTGACCATTGCCATGATTAGATAGTTCATGTTACGAGCTTCCTTTTGATATGTGGTTCGCTTGAATCCGATGTACGGTTTAGGAGAAACGACCGTTTTAAGTAACGGCGTTTCGCGAACGGACCATTACCCTCGTCTTACTTTGAAACCTTGGTTAGGCCCCTAAAAGACTAATTGGATTACAAAACCAATTATTTAATGTGGATTAGGAAGGTTGGTAAAGTACTCGTGAAAGAATACGCCTTAAAATTCGTAATGGTTAATTTATTAAAATGGTGGGAGCCGAGGGTACTCGAGCGACTTAAGTGAATCGTTAAGCGCAGAAGCAAGCGTTAGAGTCTAGTTGGTTAAAATATAGATTCTTAAGCGACTTTGGTTTAATTCTAACTTATATGTTGTTTATAGGTTACCAGGCTCGTCCCAGGCCTTGTACCACCCCCAGTCGCTCAGGCAAGTTTTCTACCCGTTATTCTGCTTGTTGTGATGTAAATATATGTATATGCATTATCTTGTGATTAAGTGCATGATTGTTATTAGCAAATCTTGCGATATATTGGAGCATGTGATATGGTATATATGCATGTCTATTTCGTAATCTGATATCTAACTGTGATTCAAATGCTTATAAGTTGCATAATACCTATGCTAGAGATAAGCAGTAATTGCGTTATACCCTTAATATAGGAGGACCACAGGCGGAACATTTTCTAAAACCGGGATTCGATGTTCCCAAGTATATTATATATATATGTATATATATAGATATAGTTTTCAAAACTATTAATCGAATAAGGTTTATTCGAAAACTTTATTTTAATTAATGAATATTATTTTGAATATTCATTCGAGGACTTATGACTCTGTTTATTTTATTTTATGAATATTAATTTGAATATTCATTCGAGGACTTATGACTCCGCTTATTTTGTTAAATAATATTCTTTATTTTATTAAAGAAATAATGTTTCGATAATCAAACTTATTTTCGATTATTCAAATAAAGATCGTACTTTCGTATATGTATATCTTTGGTTATTTATTATTCATTTCAAGTATGAGTTTTAAAACTTCTACTTCAATTATTTTTATAGAGATTATCCTTTATGGGAATATTATTTAAATAATAATATTCAGATATTTTCTAATATATCGGGACTGATTTATTTCATTAAATCAGCATTACTCCAAACATTCTTAAAAATATTTTCGAGTCTTCCAAATGATTTTTAAAAGTTTAGAGCGGAACCCAAAAACTCATTTTTATATTTAAGATCTTCCTTTCGAAGGGGATTTAAATACTCGCTCAAAACCTGAGGGATCCGGCTCAGTGGTGTATTTTACATTCACAACAGGTTGCTATTTTGAGAAAAACATCTTGATTACTTGCCCATCGTTCGGGGAAGTAAGTTCATCTATTTGAGTCGGCATAAGCAACATGGGCCTCAGTGGGCGTCCATGAAAGTACTAAGTGGCTCAGTGGGAGTCCATCAATGCGTAAGTGGGCTAAGTGCAGTCCAGCATAGGTTCCTAATGTGGCCAGGGTGATGACCAGTGGGGAATCGTCCCATCTACTAGTAGAAAAGGTTACTTATTGGTATCTTTTCCTGATCAGCAAGATATCAGGTTTATGCAAGGTTTTCTCCTTTCCAAATTCATTGGATATTGCAACCTCTGTTTACTAATTTTCATAACAGAGGTTTTCGAGGAGTGTATGAAATGTATTATATATAAGGTGTATATATATATATCGGGACTTAATGAAGTATCTCGTAACTTCATTTCTTTTCAAATGATATTTCAAAGATTGAATCTATTCAAGTCTTATCTTGTAGTCTCATCAGTGTGATGAACTTTTAAAACTGATTATAACTTGAACGGTGGTAGTTCAAGTAGTATCTGGAAAAGATATAAGTATATTGGAGTATCTTGTAACTTCATCTTTTTAAACTTATATCTAGTAAATGATTATTCTTATGCATGTCAAAATTTTCAGAAAAACGTTGAGACAAGCTTAGATATATGAGATCACCTTGCAACGATATTTTTATACAATTATAAACTGGAACTCTGTGTATATTATACTGTTAGAGGATTTCAAAGATTGTGAAAAGTATATATGTATATATATACTGAATATTTGCGACTTGGTCGTGTTAAGATAACAAACTTGGTTCATTTCTTTTTGACCAAGACTTTCATGAGTACTATGAAGATGCTCATATATTGTTAATTATTATACATATTATTTCGGTGGGCTTGTTGCTCACCCTTGCTTTCTTCTTTCATCAACACAATAACAGATAGACAAGATGAACAGGATCAAGCTCCCAATTCGTGAGCGGTTAGGAAACGTTCCGCAGTTTCCTGTAGGCGTTGATGCCGTTGTAGCTGAGGTAGGAGCTACCAGTAGGCTAGGCTTTCAAATTTTGTTGTGCCAGACTTATATATATTTATGAATTGTAATAATGGCAAAGAATATGTAAATTATTCAAAAACCCTTTTTATGGTGGAAATGGTTTATAAATGTGGAATAAAATGACTTGTGTTATTTTTGGTATTCATCTCTGAGACTATAACTTGTGGTATGTGTGTGTATATTATGGGGTCACAGTACGCATTAGTTGGTTGACTGTTAAGATTAAGTATTGATAAGTGAAATGGAACTCGTGACAACCTGAATCCCCGACCCCCGGATTTTGGGGGTGTTACAGAAAATGGTATCAGAGCTAAGCGTTATAAACCTCAGAGATGATATGACGTTAAAATAATAAGTTCACTAAGATAATAAGAACTCTTGCCAAGTTCATAGTCGGACTACCTAACGTAGTATTGCCAGTTAGAACCCTTATGGGAACCCTTATAAATATCGTGATAGAAAGCGTAGTTCGTTATCGTATATGGTAGCGGGACTCCGAACCCTGAGGTTGAGGAGCAACAACGCGATGATATTTTATTACTTATTGGAGATCAGATTATGGATCCGATAGAGCGTCCTAACGCGGGATCGGATGATGTTCATATTGAGGATGTAGCGGTTGAGGATGTTGTCCTAGAAGGGATTGTTGCTGAGAAGAATCCCATGGAGGATCCTGACAAGAATAAATAAAGGACCACTGAGGAATTGATGAATATGGTTAGGGCGACTACCAGAGGTAGGAGTGGGCCGATTACTACCGGAGGTTCGTTCAAGTTTGTAAAGATAGTAACCCCTTTAACGCGGCTTACTCGTATGACTGAGAAGTTTGAATGGACAGAGAAATGCGAGAAAAGCTTTTAAGAACTAAAGCAAAGGTTGGTGGCGGCCCCTATGTTGGCGTTGCCGGATGAAAAAGGAGATTTTGTGAATTATAGTGACTGCTTCGCATAAGGAATTAGGGTGCTTCTTATACAGCACAACAAGGTAATCGCGTACGCGTCAAGACAATTAAGGAAATATAAAATTCGATATCCCCACCCATGAGCTTGGGCTCATGGTAATAGTTTTGCCCTAAAGATTTGAGGCACTACTTGTATGGAGAGAAGTGCGAGATTTACATAAGCCATAAGTGCTCTAGTACATTTTCACGTAGAAAGAGCTCAACATGCGCCAGAGAATGTGGTTAGAGCTAATCAAGGATTACGATTATGAGATTCTTTATCATCCAGGGAAAGCCAAAATGGTGGCTAATGCCCTTAGTATAAAAGAGAGACTCAAGATGAAAATGTCTTTGGAAGAGTTGATAAGAGATTTTGAGAAAATGGAAATAGAAGTGAAGGTAACCAGAGCCGGTACCGAAAAGCTGTTTGAGATTGCAATACAACCTGAATTATTGGAGAAGATCATATTGTGCCAAGAAAAAGTGATGAATAGAGGCAGAGAACCAATGATCGGAGAAGAGATTAATACCTAGAAAGATGATGAGGGAATAATGAGGTATCCCTACAGAATTTGGGTTCCAAATGTTCAAGAGCTTAAGGACTGGATCTTAGATGAAAGTCATAGTTCGAGGAATAAGAGTTAGGGCAAACCCTGAATGTGATAGTCAGGGAGGACGCCATTAAGAAAGAAGGAGCCCATAATATAATGAAGTGGAAAACAAGGATTTTAACGTATAAGTTAACCCTGATTGTGGGAGAAGGATGAAACATTTCATACTAAGGAAACAGAAAGTCGAGTAAGGAAAGGAGACCCGAGACGGTACTCCTATGAGGCAATTCATGGACCTGCCTAAACATAACTAATACTTTTACCCCCAAACACCACCCTGAGGAAATAATGTGGTGTTAAATTCTTTCAGGACCTTTAAGTCGCTAAGCTCTCAGAGTTTCCAAGGAACAAGCTGACCCAGTCGAGGCAAAATCCTGGCTAAAGGAAATAGAGGAATCATTTGAGATTCTAAATGATTGACGAAGCACAAAAGACTATTTTTTTGCCACTTACCTTCCTAAGAGAGAGGCCACCCGCTGGTGAAAGGCCAAGGAAGGCACAGAGCCAGAGGTTATGATAAAGTGATTAAAGTCCAGTCAATTGTTTTTCGAGAAAGTAATTCCCAAGGTTATGGAGATAGTGTAAAAGCTTTAGAGCCAGAACAAAAGCGGACGAGTATGATGAATTATGAATCTAAGTTGTAAAAGTTATCAAGATTCATTCTGAGAACAAGAATCCCAGAACGACGTGATGTTTGAAATCAATATTTATGCTGTGTTGGTTCATGAAATGATTATAAGAGAAAGGAAAATAAAGGGAGACTAAAGTGGAAAGAAATAAAAAGGCATACAGTTTGAGGAATGATAAGGGAGTAGGGTACGAGGAAACCCTAAAGACTCGTAGCAATAGAAATAGAAAAGTATGTAATCGTCAGGATGAGGGTGATTCACAATGAGTTAAAGTTGATGGTTGAAAGCATAAGTGATACATATATTATCCCCCATAGGTTGGGAGGATGCGAGGAAACCTTGAAGATAGTTCGAAGGATAAATAATGAGACGCGGATAACCGAGGAGACAAGAAGGTAAGAAATTAGGAAAATTGGATGAAGGAAGTGACCTTCAAGAATGTGAAGTGTAAGACCGGTGGCATGATACCCAGAAAGGGAGATGCCAGGTATAAAAGATATCCCATTAAGATGACTGTTGAGATAAATAAAGAGGTAAATGACTAGTTAGAACTAAAAAGTTCACGTTGAACACAACCAATATCTTCTAGAACATCCCTGTTATCATTACTAAATCAGGAAAGAAAAGCGGATAATCGTTGTTATCTTTTGGAGGCCATATTGATTGACGTCATTTTGAATAAGGATGCTATTGTGAAATTTGGTATAGACTATCGAGATGGGAAGGATTAAATAAGATAATCTATCAAGGATATATGACTTGATTTATCCATGGAAGGATGCATGTACCTTTTTAAAGGTGGAATTAAGGATAGTTACTCGGTAACTTAAAATGAATCCTAGGGGAATGCATAAAGGTTGACATTTCACCCTTAATAGGGGTAGTATGAGTCTTGACAGTATGAATTGGAAAGGATTAAGGTAACAACAACCTTTAAGGATCAGTGGAGAAATTTTTCAGAAGTATATAGACAATGATTCTGGTATTAGTAAATGGTATCTTGATATGCCCTGTACCTAGGGTGTAGCTGATGAAGGATTCAAGGATAACCTTAGAGGTTTTACAAGGAAAAATGTAATATTCAAAGTTCTCAAGAATAGAAAATTTGATAAAGGAAATGTGACGTAATTATAATAATGCCAGTTGGGGCACGTGTTGAACCATAAGAAAGTATAGATCGACCCAATAAGGGTCGAGATTGGTGAAAACAAGAAGGAACCAAGATAAGAGACGTCCTAAGTATGATCGAGAGTCATCCTTGACAATGTTCACATCTAAAGACTAAGGCAATGACTTATGGAAAAATGGTGATCTTTTTTTCTTTTCTCACCAGGGCTTAAGAAAAGCATTTTCACATAAGCAGTGATTGAAATGAGGTAGAAAATTTAGTTGGAGGTGGTTAAAATGACATTGATTGTAAGGAAATTTTACTATCAGGAAAGGGCAAAGAGATGGCCGACACTTTAAGTGTAAGAGGACAATTATAGGCGCTCTTGCCAGAGGAATACAGTGATGATGGTTAAAGCTGTGAAGGTTGTATTATGGTTTGGAAGATTGACATTCCTTCTGATGACTGTGCAATACCCAACCGTAATAGTAGTTGGTAAAGGTTTAATTCGTGTAATCGCCATGAGCGGGCTATCTATCTTAGAAGGTACTATCTTGAGATAAGCCAGGACCATGTTTCAAGAAGTACTAAACGAAACTTTGAGTTAAGTCTTCTATTGAAGGCATATGGTTAATAATGGTATTAACCTGCTATCGTTGCTTTGATTGAAACTCTTCTGCAATTTTATCTGCTTCATGTCATGAATGTACATCAAGATCTGGAGTGTTCTTCATGAATCATGAATGGTGATTATGTTAACTCCTTAAAAGATTTTGATACAACAAATATGGACTCTGTATGATTAAATATTAAGGTTCCGAGGAAAGCGAATGACTACGGTAGGAGCGATGGACCATAGTAATGCATCAATGATTCTGCGAGTAATGAGTCGATTACAACCATAAGAGATGTATTAGAATGGATGTTGAGATTGAGTACCACTAATCGGGTTGTGGTGATGTATAAGTTATCGTTGATAGACTAATTAAGTCGATTATCTACCTATTGAATATTTATTCCTTCTTATGAATAGAGAGCCATATTACTATACGAGGAAGGTTGCAGTGCAATCATAGAATTTTAGTAACGATGATGTCTAGAATGAAATCCCAGATTCGATTTTCGCTGTCGAGGGAGGTTTCAACGGTGATTGTTTATAAGCTCGAGCGAGAGCATGGGTCCATAGGACGATGGACGGAATAGTAAATATTTAGGCACATGAATTATGCTGTTATAATACTTGATGTTGATATATATACATATATGTTTTGTTCTCCTATGATAAACTTCTATAGTTCAGAGGTAGATTCCAAGCCAGATATTTTGTGGCAGTATATTTTTACATATATACAATTCTCTTCAATTCGTTCTTTTCTCTCCTTTTCATTTCATATAAGCTGAGAAGAACAACCCTTCCAGAAGGGGAGGTATTGCCGAATGACTATCTATCTGTGTGATAGAAGCCTAGTAGGATACCATCTATTGTTTAATTGCTTGTCAAGTACTAAAGGCTGGCCACCTTCTGTACTAACTATGCAATGTAACAAGTGTTCATGATCATAGTGATCTCTCAATAAATTCTTTTACTTCTATATGAAAGACCAAGCTTTTGAAGATGGAGGCAGCTAGAGATGAAGTGGTACCAAGTATGGTGGTATTTTGATTCTAACGCATTCGTGATACTAAGGTTGACGCGATTATTAAAATGTTATAGAACGCTAACGAGCAAAAGTGTAATCAGTATAAAATTTGGTACGGAAGATAGTAACGATTACGAACTGGAAAAGAGTGGGTATTGAGAAGCAAAAGCTGTAGATCTAGATGAGATAATGAGAGTCTGTACACTAGACTTGAAAGAAATTTGGAATGATAACTTAACACGGATTGAGTTTTCTTACGGTAATCGATCGTATGTCAGTATTGAGGTATCGCCTTATGAGATCCTTGAGGGAAGACAATGTCGATCTCCCTTAGGATGAAGTTGTAGAGCGCAAGATGCTCAGACCCGCAGCAGTCCAAAGGACCAAGTATATAATAGATCTAATCAGAGGATGACTAGTAGTAGACCAAGATGGACATAAGAAGTATGTTGATTTGACACGAAAGGACAAAGAATATGAAGTAGGGGACCTAGTGCTGTTATAGGTATTCCCTCGGAAAGGATGGATGTGGTTGGAAAGAAAGGAAAGCTAAGCCCACGAATTGTTGGACCCTTTGAGGTATTAAGACGTATTGGGAAGTTAGCATATGAGCTATCCCTACCCCGGAACATGTAACAAGTTCATAACGTGTTCCATGTATCAATGTTAAGGAAGTATAATTCGGATGCCAGACAAATAGGGCCATATGAGCGCATAGGCATGCAACCAGACGTAACCTATATGGAGCAACCAGAAAGGGGTTATAGATCGAAAAGGAACAAGTGCTTAGGAGAAGGGTTATCAAACTAGGCAGAGTTTGGTGATAGAACCACAATGTGGGAAAATTTACTTGAGACTTAGAAAGTGCAATGCTAGAAAAGCATCCCCAACTGTTTTCTATCTGATTCCGGGACGGAATCCTTTTAAGGAGGGGAGACTGTAATAACCCCAATTTTTTTGGAAATTTTTGAAACCCGGATGAATAGTAACTTTTGCTGACAATGCTGATTAATAAAAATTATCAGACCACGATATATAGGAAGTACTGTTATGGAAATTCTAAGATCGTATTAGTATTCCATAAAGAAAATAAGTGTATGTAAAAGCCGTCGGATTTCGAAAATGAGCACTTTTATTTTTCCCCGAGATTTCCAACAGACATTAAGGGATTTTAGGAATTAATATTAAGATGAAGGATTTTAAATTCAAGGATTATAAAGGAGAATTAACTTAGGTATTAAAAATACCAAGAAGATTTTATCAATAAAACTATTAAGGTATTTAACCAAACGATCAACGAGATTGAGTGATAACCGGACAAAGAAATAAATAATGACTCTTGTAAATACCTTTGCAAGTGGCAAGGCAAGTGGATGGTTGATCAAACAAGAAACCAAGTGATAGTTAGGAAGGAATGGCTAGTTACATATCTAGTTAACTAGGGATGATCTCATCTCACCATAAATCACCAACAAATGGCAAATGATGAGATCATCTTCCACTAACTCCTTTGTTTATTATTAACCTAGAAAATATCAAGACAACCCATCATTATCCACCACATTATTCCACTAACACAAGAAAGCAAAAGCATTTCCTCCCCCATTTCCATTGCTCTCGGCCAAAACAGAACCAGCACATTAAAACTACTGTATCGCCTTCATTTCTCACTCAAATGTTGTGTTCTATAGCTCGTTGGAAAGGTATTGAGATGGCCTACAACTCTTGTTCACAAGTCTCGTCCAAATAAGCATGATAAACCCTCATTTTTACAGTTCTTTCAATCGGACTTTTAGAAACTTCAAAGCCTAACTTTGTGTTCTTGATTTCTTTGGAAAGATCAAGCTTATAGGAGGCTCCCTAAGGCTTCCTAGCAACTTAACACCTCCCAAGGAAGGTATAAACTTCAAACCCTAGCCTTTAATTTATTTATTAGTAAGTTTAATGGTTGGTTTTGTGAAATGAGAAGCATAGATTGTGATTATTAGTAGTTTGGTTTGATTTGGAAGTGTTTTGGTAATTGAAGCTTGATTATAGTTCATAGGTCTTGATTGTGGTTGTTTGAGTTGAAAAACTTGGAGTTTATGGAATGATGTGGTATGGTTTATATGAAGTTTTGTTGTATTGATGGTTATGAGTTGGTTGGTGATTGATTTGGAGTTGTACAAATTTGGTAATCGCGTAAACATAGTCGTCGTAATGCCCGATTTACCTTAGACTGCTTTTGTTCTTAACATCAGGACCAGTGAATTCACTGTTAGTTTTTGACCATTGCCATGATTAGATAGTTCATGTTACAAGCTTCGTTTTGATATATGATTCTCTTGAATCCGATGTACGGTTTAGGAGAAACGACCGTTTTAAGTAACGGCGTTTCGCGAACGGACCATTACCCCTCGTCTTACTTTGAAACCTTGGTTAAGGCCCCTAAAAGACTAATTGGATTACAAAACAATTATTTAATGTGGATTAGGAAGTTGGTAAAGTACTCGTGAAAGAATCGCCTTAAATTCGTAATGGTTAATTTATTAAAAATGGTGGAGCCGAGGGTACTCGAGCGACTTAAGTGAATCATTAAGCGCAGAAGCGAGCGTTATAGTCTAGTTGGTTAAAGTATAGATTCTTAAGCGACTTTGGTTTAATTCTAACTTATATGTTGTTTATAGGTTACCAGGCTCGTCCCAGGCCTTTACCACCCCCAGTCGCTCAGGCAAATTTTCTACCCGTTATACTGTTGTTGTGATGTAAATATATGTATATGCATTATCTTGTGATAAGTGCATGATTGTTATTAGCAAATCTTGCGATATATTGGAGCATGTGATATGGTATATATGCATGTCTATTTCGTAATCTTGATATCTAACTGTTGATTCAAATGCTTATAAGTTGCATAATACCTATGCTAGAGATAAGCAGTAATTGCGTATACCCTTAGTATAGGGGACCCAAAGGCGAACATTTTCTAAAACCGGGAGTCGATGTTCCCAAGTATATTATATATATATATGTATATATATAGATATAGTTTTCAAAACTATTAATCGAATAAGGTTTATTCGAAAACTTTATTTTAATTAATGAATATTATTTTGAATATTCATTCGAGGACTTATGACTCCGTTTATTTTATTTAATGAATATTAATTTGAATATTCATTCGAGGACTTATAACTCCGCTTATTTTGTTAAATAATATTCTTTATTTTATTAAAGAATAATGTTTCGATAATTAAACTTATTTTTGATTATTCAAATAAAGATCGTATTTTCGTATATGTATATCTTTGGTTATTTATTATTCATTTCAAGTATGAGTTTTAAAACTTCTACTTCAATTATTTTTATAGAGATTATCCTTTATGGGAATATTATTTAAATAATAATATTCAGATATTTTCTAATATATCGGGACTGATTTATTTCATTAAATCAGCATTACTCCAAACATTCTTAAAAATGTTTTCGAGTCTTCAAAATGATTTTTAAAAGTTAGAGTGGAACCCAAAATTCATTTTTATATTTAAGATCTTCCTTTCGAAGGGGATTTAAATACTCACTCAAAACCTGAGGGATCCGGCTCAGTGGTGTATTTTACATTCGCAACGAGGTTGCTATTTTGAGAAAACATCTTGATTACTTGCCCATCGTTCGGGAAGTAAGTTCATCTATTTGAGTCGGCATAAGCAACATGGGTTCAGTGGGTGTCCATGAAAGTGTAAGTGGCTCAGTAGGAGTCCATCAATGCGTAAGTGGCTGAGTGGCAGTCCGGCATAGGTCCTAATGTGGCCAGGGTGATGACCAGTGGGGAATTCGTCCATCTACTAGTAGAAAAGGTTACTTATTGGTATCTTTTCCTGATCAGCAAGATATCAGGTTTATGCCAAGGTTTTCTCCTTTCCAAATTCATTGGATATTGCAACTCTGTTTATAATTTTCATAACAGAGGTTTTCGAGGAGTGTATGAATGTATATATATATAGGTGTATATATATATATCGGGACTTAATGAAGTATCTCGTAACTTCATTTCTTTCAAATGATATTTCAAAGATTGAATCTATTCAAGTCTTATCTTGTAGTCTCATCAGTGTGATGAACTTTTGAAACTGATTATAACTTGAACGGTGGTAGTTCAAGTAGTATTTGGAAAAGATATAAGTATATTGGAGTATCTTGTAACTTCATCTTTTAAACTTATATCTAGTAAATGATTATCTTATGCATGTCAAAGATTTTCAGAAAAACGTTGAGACAAGGTTAGATATATGAGATCACCTTGCAACGATATTTTATACAATTATAAACTGGAACTCTGTGTATATTATACATGTCAGAGGATTTCAAAGATTGTGAAAAGTATATATGTATATATATACTGAATATTTTGCGACTTGGTCGCGTTAAGATAACAAACTTGGTTCATTTCTTTTTGACCAAGACTTTCATGAGTACTATGAAGATGCTCATATATTGTTAATTATTATACATATTATTTCGGTGGGCTTGTTGCTCACCCTTGCTTTCTTCTTTCATCACACAACAACAGATAGACAAGATGAACATGATCAAACTCCCAATTCGTGAGCGGTTAGGAAACGTTCCGCAGTTTCCTGTAGGCGTTGATGCCGTTGTAGCTGAGGTAGGAGCTACCAGTAGGCTAGGCTTTCAACTTTTTGTTGTGCCAGACTTATGTATATTTATGAATTGTAATAATGGCAAAGAATATGTAAATTATTCACAAACCTTTTTTATGGTGAAATGTTTATAAATGTGGAATAAAATAACTTGTGTTATTTTTGGTATTCATCTCTGAGACTATAACTTGTGGTGTGTGTGTATATATTGTGGGGTCACAGTACGCATTAGTTGGTTGACTGTTAAGATTAAGTATTGATAAGTGAAATGGAACTCGTGACAACCTGAATCCCCGACCCCGGATTTGGGGTGTTACAGAAATGGTATCAGAGCTAAGCGTTATAAACCTCAGAGATGATATGACGTTAAAATAATAAGTTCACTAAGATAATAAGAACTTTTGCCAAGTTCATAGTCGGGACTTACCTAACGTAGTATTGACAGTTAGAACCCTTATGGGAAACCCTTATAAATATCGTGATAGAACGATAGTTCGTATCAGTATATGGTAGCGGGACTCCGAACCCTGAGTTGAGGAGCAACAACGCGATGATGTTTTATTACTTATTGGAGATCAGATTATGGATCCGATAGAGCATCCTAACGCGGGACCGGATGATGTTCATATTGAGGATGTAGCGGTTGAGGATGTTGTCCTAGAAGGGATTGTTGCTGAGAAGAATCCCGTGGAGGATCCTGACAAGAATAAATAAAGGACCACTGAGGAATTGATGAATATGGTTAGGGCGACTACCAGAGGTAGGATTGGCCGATTACTACCGGAGGTTCGTTCAAGTTCGTAAAGATAGTAACCCCTTTAACGCGGCTTACTCGTATGACTGAGAAGTTTGAATGGACAGAGAAATGCGAGAAAAGCTTTTAAGAACTAAAGCAAAGGTTGGTGGCGGCCCCTATGCTGGCGTTGCCGGATGAAAAAGGAGATTTTGTGAATTATAGTGACGCTTCGCATAAGGAATTAGGGTGCTTCTTATACAGCACAACAAGGTAATCGCGTACGCGTCAAGACAATTAAGGAAATATAAAATTCGATATCCCCACCCATGAGCTTGGGCTCATGGCAATAGTTTTGCCCTAAAGATTTGAGGCACTACTTGTATGGAGAGAAGTGCGAGATTTACATAAGCCATAAGTGCTCTAGTACATTTTCACGTAGAAAGAGCTCAACAATGCGCAGAGACAGCAGAGAATGTGGTTAGAGCTAATCAAGGATTACGATTATGAGATTCTTTATCATCCAGGGAAAGCCAAAATGGTGGCTAATGCCCTTAGTATAAAAGATCCTACATCTTCACACAAAATCTTGCTCCATTTCCCATCAGTAGAATCACCTCCTCTTCCTCAAGAGTCCTACTCTTCTTAGTCCCTGCAACGAATTGCAGATGTAAGAACCACAGGCGGTATCTAATACCCAAGTAGAAATTTGACTTAATGACATATTCATTTATATCATGAACATACCTGAATCAGAAGTGGTAGTCTCACTCCCCTTCTTCTTCTTCAACTCTGCAAGGTAAACCTTGCAGTTCCTCTTCCAGTGCCCCACCTTGTTACAGTGAAAGCAAACAACTTGCTCTTGGGGTCTTCAGTTTGGTGGAACCGGCTTTTCTTCACCTACTTTCTTCTTCTTGGAAGGGTTCCTCTTCCTTTTCTTAGGATTGGAACCTTCACCAATTAGAAGAACAAAACTCTTCTTAGGGGAAAATTCGATTCCGCAGTCTTCAAATGTTGTGGAGTTCAGCCAGGCTGACATCCAGCTTATTCATGTGAAAGTTCACAAACAAACTGCGAAAACGAACCGGAAGTGATTGCAAGACAAGTCTTGGCTCAGCTCCCCATCATGGCAAAACCAAGATGTCCAAAAACGTTCAATCAAATTGATCATCTTAAGTACATGGTCATTCACAATGATCCCTCAGACATCCTACAACCGAACAGCTCCTTCGATATCTCATATCGAGTCCTCCCCGCCACATCATAAACTCTTGAGATGCATTAGGATAGTGTGAGCATCCATATGCTCATGTTGCTTCTGTAGCTCAATGTTCATGGAAGCTATGAGGCATGAGCAACATTTGCATCATCTATCCACTTACGATACAAACATGTTCATCATTATGTGCATCGTTAGCAGGTTCAGTAGGCTTAGATGAGTCAAGCACATATTTCAGCTTCTCCACCCTGAGAACAATTCTTAAGTTTCGAAGCCAGTCAGCAAATTAGGACCAGTCAACTTGTGAGCATCTAGTATACTCCGGAGTGATAGTGCAGAAGACATAACGTAATAATAAATGTAAAGATAAACACATAAACACTTAGCAAATATTCAATTCATTTCAAAACACTATATGAATCGGGTCTTTATTCATAAGTGGCTCCCACTAGTTTATCTAATTTATTCAACCCCCTACGTGAAAAATTAAGCATTCATAATGCTAGTGGGAATAGGGATTCCTACATTCCATCACACAACCTGGCTGTGGCACGAACGCCATGTAAGTTCAATAGGCAGACAAACTTTGTCAATACATCTTCTGTATTCCCTAATAAACTTTAGCCTCTTGAATACTTGGAGTCACGGCTTTGGCACGACAAACTCATATTCTAAGTCAAGTCTAACCCAACATTCTGTACAATTGAATCAGTCTCCAACGGCCCACGGCTGTGGCACGTAACGACCTTTAGATTCTAATTCAATGTACACATCTCTATAATAGACAAGTATTTCTTATTCAAAATCAAAGCCCTCGGCTGTAGCACGAAACGACAATGATTTAAAATAAGAACCACTTTCTATATGTTGGAAGGCTATGACCGACAAAGCCGTTGATTCATTGACCAATTACTACTTGATATTATTTAATTTTGAGGGATTATATTACGTTACAATCATAATCATATTATAAAGAGATTCTTCCTTTTAAATTAAAATTTCAAATCAATAATCGATAATCAGATGATTCCCGATCGGGTGGAGCATTGTCAAGAGGCGTCACTTAATAACCCTTTCTTACAGATAGAAATCTGTTGTTGACAGAATCATCCTTTCTCAAAATTGAAAATTCATATTTAATTAGTGTTTCATAACACAAGAATCTCATGATGTATTCATAATATTATTGTCAAGGCAAGAAACGATTCTATTCTAGATTTTCTAGAGCACACGCCTTATTGATTAAGTTCACCTAAATCTATCATCGCATGGTAAACACAGGCATATATCTCATATCTCATATATAAAAATAAATAAACAGTAAGCATGCAAAATAATATCATGTCACACATTGATATATTATGTATGGATTTATTATAGCATTTAAAAGCAATTAAAACAATTAAAACAAGCTTTAAAACACTTTCGGGAATATAAAAAGTTCAAAACTTTTATATAAAAAATATTTGACCACTCCATTAGATCCGTCTCGGAAAAACGAATCCAACGATATATTGCACGCCCAAAATGGAGTTACGAAACTCCCAAAAAATCAAATTTAATGTGGACATACGGGCTGTAACGCATGTACGTAATGCGTTACAACACTGTTGAGCCATTTACGCGTGTAACGCATTCCGTAAATCCACAACAGTGTGTAACACATTCACGGAATGCGCAACTCACCCCTTCCCCGCGTGCAGCGCACGCGCCTGCACAGCCGCACAGGTTTTTTTTATTTCTGTTTCTTCTTCCTGCTAATGCCTGTTGCCTTTCTGCTGCTGTTTCAATTTAGGAGATGTAACCCCCCTTTCCCTTTACTCCCATATTAATAACTCTTATTAATATTTTTTTATTATTTTAATTTTATTATTAATAAATTAATTAACAGTTAATTAATAAATTAATAAAAAAAAATAATATGATTTCTTAAATCAGGGAGTAGCAGAAAAATACCAAATCAGCCATGGGTCCTTGTGCAAATTTTAATCATAATTATTCACATGCATAATTATTTTATTTTTAATTAAAACAATTTTAAAAAATTCATAACAAATAATCTACACATCACAAAATTATGAAAAAAATATCTAGATGATCTACAACACTTGTAGAACCCAGATCAGTAGTCAAAATCTCATGCAAAAATTATTTCGAATTAATTCATAATTAAATCCAAATAAACTTGCAAAAATCATAATAAATCCATACATGCATTAAAAAATCTGAAATTTTTTATATGAATCTCTATATGCAGAACCTAGCTCTGATGCCAATGAAGGAATTTACGGATGAGCGGAAGCGTGAAATAACAATTATTCCGTAAAAACCATATACCGCACATATAAAAAACATATAAAAGGGAAAAACTGAGGAATCGAAACCATACCTCGTGAATCGAAGCTTTATAAAATTGGAGTGCTAGCAGTTGCTCCTCAGTGTGTGAAGCACTCTACCGGTATCCACCAAGAACGATCCTCTTCGATGAACCTTTTTATAAAACTAAGCTTTTATAAAAATGGAGTTTTGGGAGAGAGAGAGAAGAAGAAGATGGAGGCTAGGGTTTTCACAAAACCAAAATTGTGTGTCTTGTCAAATGAGCCATCCATCTCATTCTATTTATAGGACTCTCCTAGGGTTTTATAATATATCTTTATATATTTTAACCCCCACATTTTATCTTCATAAAATGCTTTAATAATAATTAAAACTATTTTAATCATTATTCCTTTTTCTTAACTATTTAGAAAAAATAATTCTCTCTCTCATTATTCATCAAAGGAAATATTCTTTTATGGTGTGACCCTGTAGGTTCAATATTATGCCAGTAGTAGAAATAAATAATAATAAACTTTTTATTAATTATTTATATGAATATTAAAATTCACTAAATATAATTATCTGATTAATTATATTTATTCTACATCGTGAGTGATGCTTCTCAACATATCGCGACTATCCGGATAATATGAATTCACTGCTTAGAATACCAAGAACCTGTCAGTGAATAGTTACCGTACAATTAACTCCTTCTACCCACCAATGTCCTGATTAAATACAAGGCATGGATCTTGTGTCAAGCCTATCTAATTTAATCATTTGCTTTTCCATTCACTATGCTCAGTTCTATGTAAATTAGAAACTCCTTTCTAATTTCATTCACTCTGGCCAGAGATTCCTGAACTAGCATAAGTGGATCAGCTTAGAACATTCTCTTCCTTCACTGGAAGGGGTAGATGCTTTATTGATCATACACTATCTTCATGTACAAATTCCTATACCCAGTAGAGCCCTAATAATTGTCCCTGGAGACTAAGAACTAAACCAAAGCATAGTTCAGTGTACACAAGATGACTATGATGACCTCAAGTCTAAGGATACTTGTACAACTATCACTATGTGAACAACTGCTGACACGTGAGTGAACTCCATCAGTTGTTCAGCTGTGCGAGTCATGTTCAGTGAACTTATTCTATAATAAGCACCTACATACTAGCTATAGTGTCACCACATAAATGCCTATGAGAACAGACATCCTCCTGAAGGGAGCAAGCATAGTATGTACCAATCTTTGCGGATTATTAATTACCAGTTAGTAATCCTATGACCAGGAACTATTTAAGTTTAGAGTTATCATCTTTTAGGTCTCACTATTATGATCTCATCATAATCCATAAAAGCTTTACTCTAAACTATGGTATATCTTATTTAAACACTTAAATAGATAGAGCCCGTAATAAAAAACAAAACAAGTCTTTTATTAATATAAATGAAATCAAAACAGATTACATAAAAGTTATTCCTAAATCCTCATACGTGATTGGACTTAGGACATATCTCTTTCACAAAGTGCATCATCCGTTGAAGTACATAATAGAGCATCCGTTGATCATAGTTCATCAACGGATAATCAAATTAGATCATCAGTTGATAGAACTCCTAGTTCCCTGCAAAGGACCAACTCAGGGGGAATCTCAACTAATCAACACTCTATCTCACATCATGACAATACTGAGGCCACCTCATCTAGAGCTAATCTACCACCTCAAAGGAAATGGACCAAGAGTCATCCCTTTGAACTTATCATTGGTGATGCAACATCTAAAGTGCAAACAAGAAGGGCTACTCAAGATGAATGTCTATACAATAGTTTCTATCACAGGAGGAACCTAAGAGAGTGGAAGAAGCTCTATTGGATCCAGATTGGATTTTAGCAATGCAAGAGAAGTTAATCCAATTTGAGAGGAACAAAGTATGGAAGCTGGTACCCAAGCCAAATAACAAGAGTTCTATTGACACAAAATGTGTGTTCAGAAACAAGATAAATGAAAATGGCATTGTTATAAGGAATAAAGCTAGATTGGTTGTTAAGGGCTACTCGCAACAAGAGGGAATAGATTTTGATGAGACATTTGCTCCTGTTGCAAGACTTGAAGCCATCAGAATTTTTCTAGCCTATGCAGGCCATGCCAATTTCAAAGCCTATCAAATGGATATCAAGAGTGCATTTCTGAATGGAGAATTGGAGGAGGAAGAAGTCTATGTGGGTCAACCTCCAGGGTTTGAAGATCCAAATTTTCCAGACCATGTGTATTATCTGTTGAAAGCACTCTATGGACTAAAGCAAGCACCTAGAGCCTGGTATGAGACTTTGTCAAAATTTCTTCTAGCTAATCACTTCACTAGAGGTACTGTTGACAAAACTCTTTTCTTTAGAAATTCTAATGGCTCTACAATACTTGTTCAAATTTATGTAGATGATATTTATTTGGTTCTACAGATGATAAACTTTGTAAAAAGTTTGCTAATTTAATGCAAAGTAAATATGAAATGAGCATGATGGGAGAGCTAACTTATTTTCTTGGTTTACAAGTTAAACAAGTTAGTGGTGGAATTTTCATTAGTCAAACTAAATATATTTATGATCTTTTAAAGAAGTTTGACTTAATGGAATGTTCATCTGCAAAAACTACTATGGCCACTGCCACTAAGCTTGAATTAAACAAGGCTGAAAAGTCTGTGGACATTATAAGCTATAGAGGCATGGTTGGTTCACTTCTATATTTAACTGCTAGTAGACCTAATATAATGTTTGCTACATGTCTTTGTGCTAGATTTCAAGCTGATCCTAGAGAATCTCACTTAGTTGCTATTAAAAGAATTTTCAGATATCTCAAAGGGACTCCAAATCTAGGAATTTGGTACCCTAGAGAGTCTGGTTTTGATCTAATTGGCTACTCAGATGCAGATTATGTAGGTTGCAAAATAGACAGGAAAAGTACAACTGGCACCTGTCAATTTCTAGTGAATAAGCTTGTATCATGGTTCAGTAAGAAGCATAAATTCTGTTTCTACATCAACAGCAGAGGCTGAGTACATTGCTGCAGGTAGTTGCTGTGCACAAATATTATGGATGAGGAATCAAGTATTTGACTATGGGCTAAATGTTGACAAAATTCCAATATTCTGTGACAACACAAGTGCCATTGCCATTACTGAAAACCCAGTGCAGCATTCAAGAACCAAGTACATTGACATCAAATACCACTTCATAAGGGAACATGTGATAAATGGTACAGTGGAACTTCATTTTGTTCCAAGTGAAAAACAAATTGCAGACATTTTTACCAAGCCACTTGATGAATCAACATTCACAAGGTTGGTTAGTGAGCTGTGTATGCTTAATTATTCTTAAATTCATGTCCAAATTGTAATTTGATATGCAGCCTGAAATGAATTTATTGCAAGAGCAAAGTTGGCTTTAAGTTAACTTTATTATATCAATGGATATTCCCTATCCGTTGAAAGCCAAAGTTGTTCTATCAACGGATGTCCATTATCCGTTGAAAGACAATTACATTTCTGGAAATTTTATCCTTCGATAGATAAAACTGTGTTACTCTTCAACGGATGACAGTTTACCTTATCCGTTGAAGTGTCACATCAGTGGATTCAAGTGAATCACAACCGTTGATTCTATTTTCTTATCCGTTGATACATGTATACAGCTGTATGTATATGTATTAACGGGTAGTTTTTAGAATACCTATAGTTTTTCCTTAATTCTTAAACGGTTGTAATTTACCCAAAATATTGTTTAATCATTTTCTATATGTTTTAATTTGAGAAAGTATAAAAGCCCTTTTGATTTCTTATTTTCACTTTACGCTTTCTTGAATTTTCAAAAGCTTTTACTCTTCTTCTCCAACTTTTCTCTGCAACTTCATACCCACAACAATGGCACCAGTAGTAAAGATGATGTCCCAATCCGGGTTTGTCAATGAGAAGAACAATTTCCTAGCTTTGGTGGAAAAGAATGAAGCTCACTCAGACTACCACAAGATGATGGATTTCATCAAGAACTGTAAACTAAGCTATACAAAGCTGGAGGCCCCAACTATACTATGAGGTAGTTGAGGAGATATGGACAACTGCTGAGTTCAACTCCACTGATATGACCATTTTCTTCTCTCTCAAAGGTAAAGATTACTGTATTAACTCTGATGATATACAGTCTTGCTTTAAATTACTTGAAAATAATGCCATGACACCACACACTGATAATGATGTATCTAGCATGTTAGATTCCATAGGCTATTCCCTTAATTCCACCAGTTTAGGCAGTATTAAGAGAAAATGCCTTAGGAAGGAGTGGAGTTTTCTCAGTGATGCCTTTATCAAGGTTTTCTCTGGGAAAATTAGCAACTTTGATGCTATAACCTCAGCTCTTGTTAATATGCTCTATATGCTAGTTTCTGATAGGTACTATAATTTTAGCAACTATGTTATGCTAGAATTAGGTACCGAATTAGGTAACAAGGCTAATAGAGCTCAAAACATCTATTATGCTAGATTCTTTATATTATTGGCTAACTATGTTGCTGAAGGTTTGGTCATCAATAATGAGAGTAATAAGCTCAAATGCTGGGTCCAAAAGAAGAGGGTCCTTGTAGACCTTTTATGGATTGACCTCAACAATAAGGTGCCATTGGTATATTTACCAATAATGGATGCACCTCAGGTAAGTGAGGTAAATACTTCTTCAACTCCTACTACTTCCAACCCTACCATTTCTTTGTCTTCAGGTGTGGCCATGGGATCTGTATCAATGCCCCAAAAGATTCCTACAAGGCCACCAAACCCAAAATTTCCAAATCCAAGTCAAAGAAAGCCACCTCTGTTGTCTCTTAAAAGAAAATAGTTGTAACAACTACTATAAACCCTGAGGGGCGTGAAAAGAGTGTTAGTGGTGAGGGGAGGGGTGAACATAAAGAAAAACCCCAGAATAAGGTAGGAGAGGTGAGTGTTACCCAAACAAGCCAAACCCCAGTTTCTCAAAAGACTGTTGTGGTTGAGAAGGATTCAAACTCATCCCTAGTTGCACCCTCCCAAAAGGGTGTAACGATTGAAAATAGTCCCCAACCAGGGACACAGAACAAAAGGGGGAGGGACACTGAAGCCACACACTCACCTATAAAAACCTTCACAAGGAGAAAGAAGGTCAAAACCCTAGAATAATCACTAGGTGCACACACTGCACAGATACAATCACTTGTATCTATGCCTTCCCAAATTCAGTTTGATGTGGCTCCAACAAATGTGGAGTCACATCCCCATTCTCTCATAATTGATATACATCAAACACCAAGTTCTCCATCACCTTCTTTGGATGTGGACATGATTTTCACATCTTCCTGATTCTCCCTCTTTACAACTCAGGGATGAGCCCCACTTAAGTACTGGTGATCATCATCTTTTAGATGATTTGTTGGATCACCAGCCAATTCTTTCAGACTTACTTGAAGAATCTGTGTCACTTAATTTAAAATCAATCCACACAGATTCAACAATTATGTCACTTTCAATTTCTACTTCTTTTCCTTCTTCAACGGATATCCCTCACCACAAGGAACAGAAAAGACAAATCAAAAAATCAATTGCCTACCTTCTTAACCACTCCTCCACCACCAAAGGAACAGAAAAGACAAATAAAAAAATCCATACCTCCCCCAACCTCAAGGAAATTCACTCAGAAACAAAAGCCTAAGCCTAAGCCACAAATCTCAAAGGATGATTATGTTCACATTTGTGACTTAAAAGAATTTACAGATATTGAACTCTACCTGGATGAGCTGGAGGAAGTAAGGGGAATAGGTGCCTACAGACAGCTACCAGAAAGGCTAGTGTTCAAATATAAAGGAAGTGTGGAAAGGACTTGGCCTCTTCAAAGAATTCTAAATGAGGGCTACTCTACCTTGATTAGAGTTTACTCAGCCATAAAAAGGGACACTGGTTTTACCAGAGGTGCCAAGACTGAGGTTCTCAACAAGATTGCCAACATAAGGAAGACTTGGAGGGAGTCAAATTCCTTGCCTAGAACATTACTCATCCCAGAGCATGGAATTACAATTCATAAATCACCTCATTGGTTGATGGAGTTCAGAGACAATAAAGGAGTCCGAAGATTTTTCAGACTTAAAGACTAGCTTAAGATTGCCAGTAATGAAACTCTCAAGGAATGCAATCTAAGTTGGATATCAGTGATGAAGATGAGGCTGGATTTTACAGACAACTCTAACTCCAAGTAGAGGAAAATGACAAGAGGATAGGGAAGAAAACAAGGGAACAAAGGAAAAGAAAATGATTTGCTCAGGCTAGAAGAGCACCCTTGGAAACACTGTAAATCTTCAACTCTATCTCAGTACATACACTTTTGCAGCACTTTTATATTTCTACTTAGTTTCAATTTATACTTTTGTTAAGTGTTTTGTTATCATCAAGTTAACCCTGAATTTATGCCTACAATTCTAGTAGACATAAATAGGGGGAGATTGTTAGGAATACATGTGTATTAGTTTGATGATAAGTTAAAAAAACACTTAAGTAGAAAACTAGTGTTTGTAGCCTCAACGGATAAGACCACTTTGGCTATCTGTTGATGGAGTAGCTTTACTTAAAAATAAGTTTAGTATTGTAGCACATTCCAGTCTTTGTATTTAAGCTACAATTCTTAAATGTTGTAGGAAATTATAAGTCATGTTGATTACTAGTGGATATGCAAATAGGAGGGCTAATTGTAAATATTTCATGCCTTTTAATTTTGTATAAGTGAAGTAGTATCAACTGATAAATTAAAGGCCTTCAACGGATGAGAAACAAAGCTTCAACGGATGTCTCTAAAGCTTCAACCGATAACATCCATCAGCGGATGAGTGCTTCAACAGATAAAGCTTCAACTGCTAATTAATATCCGGGATATATCGTGTAATTTTTTGCTAATAAATAATTAATATATGTGTTCAGTATCTGTTCTGTGAATTAATTGTTAAGTATTAAATGTGTTTGGATGTTTAAAAATATTTAATTGAGTATTTTAATTTTTATATGTCCAAAATAAAATAGATAATTGTCATATCTTCCTAATTATTTTTATGATGATTTATGGATTTATAAGGATCATATGAAATTTATAAAATCTTTTTCCGAGTTTTAGAATCTATTTTATAAAAACGGGAACCAACCGACGTCATCCGTTGTTACGTTTTTGGAACCTGAAACTCTTCCGAGAACTCCTTCCTAACCCAATTGTAATATTCCGAGCATATTCCATGTTTCGACTTTTTCGATCCGGCGTACGGTTTGTCTTGCGCGGGTCCCGGCGCAACATTTTCGATACAATATTCGTTTCGGTAAATCAATAAAACTCGTATTTTCGATAAACGGGAGCTTTTTATTAAACTATCCCAATTATCACCTCGTTATACGTGTAACCAGGCGCTGAGACCAAGACCGCAGTACAAATTGTACTGATCTGGATAATTGTCCCGAAAACCGATACCGTTTGGATCAGTTTTAAAATAAACGTACCGTTTTATATCCGGAATGATCCGACGGGATACTAATTTTCCGTAATTATAAATAGCCTTTACCGTATTTTATTTCGTATCAAAAATCATTTGTAGTCAGTAATTATATAAATTTCCAGAGAAAATTCATATATTCATAAACCTTTCTAAGAATCAAACCAACAATCGGAGGTGTTACCGGAGTCCGTTTGAAAAGCTCGAGTACTCAATCCAAAGGTCTTGAGGTGTTCTATCAGATTATATGTTCCAAATCACTGCAGAAATCAAGGTTTATTTTCTGAAAAATTATTTATTTTCGAATTAATTTTATTAAAAATATGAATTTTTGTTCGGATGATTGTTTGTATGATTTGATGCTTGCATGTTGTAGAGCTTGTTTCCTGATGATTTTCATATGTCATACGTCTGATTTGGAGTTCAATAACATGCTCAAAAGTGGGTTTAATTCTCGAATTTTAAAATTAGGGTTTATAACCCGTATGAATGTTTTCAATTGAAATTTGGGGCTTTTGATTTAGGGGTTATTAGCTGTTGATTTATAGTGGATTATGTCCCTTATGAAATTTGCAATCGATTGGTATATATCTCGTTACCAGAGGATGTCTGTCGGGGAGTTGTTTTTGAAAATTTCCGAAGTTCGCCGGAAACCGACGATGTTCTTGGCCAATTGCCGGCCAAGTCTGGGATTATTTGAATGATTTGATTGCATGAATAAGTTCCTGGTTGTCTGTAGATGTGATCTGGAGCTTGTGGTGAGGTGAGGGTTCCAGAATCGTGTTCTCCGGCCAACCCTGTATTTTCCGGCGACGGGGGTTGTAAAATTGCAGTTTGGTACCTTATCTTTTGGGGAAGAAACAGTTAGGTCCCTGAGGTTTCCAGAACTTGCAAATTTTGGATTCCTGTTTTGAAAATATTTAAAAATCATATTTCCTATTTATTTTAATTATAAAAATTCGATTTAATTTCTGAAAATTCCAAAAAAATTATTAATTTAATTCCAAAATTTATTTTTAATTCAAAATAAATCTAAATTAATTAGTTAATTAGTTTTAGTAATATTAATTGATTAATGG
>NW_027421580.1:0-459 GCF_009905375.1 Apium graveolens
TTGGATCCTATATTTCATAACTTAGTTATACCATGAGTTTAAGATCAAGATTCCATGGTTTGCATAGCTAATCCACTCATCAAAGATGATGATGAATAGTAGTGAATAGTAACTTACTTTGATTTTCTTGATTTTCATGAAAGCTTAAGGTTGATTAAGCATAGATCAAGGTTCCTAGAGGCTTGTTAGTGACTACCCACTCTCCAAGGAAGGTATAACTCTTGAACCCTTAGTTTTAAGTTTGGTTTGTTTGGATGATAATAGTGCTTAGATGAATGGGTTTAGTTTGATGTTGATGGATGTTGGATTGTTGTTGAATTGGTGATGATTTGGTGTAGTTTAAACTTTGGAAATCGTTAGGTTATAGCCGTCGTAATGCCCGATTTTCTATAAACTGTTTTGTGATTAACTGTTGGACCCGAACACCCACTCTATAAACTAATCACTTCCATGCTTAGA
>NW_027421581.1:0-100404 GCF_009905375.1 Apium graveolens
GGTATGTATATGTAATGTAGAGGTGCTGTGGTGTGTGGTGGATGTGTATATGTGATGGCTGCTGTGTGTTTATGAATATATGAGAGGGTGTGGGTGTGCCAGAGTGTATATTTTCCAACCCCTAAACCCTTCAGCCTTGGGGGTATATATAGCCCCAAGGTAGGGTTTAGGGGTAGTTACCTCCAAATCTGGGTCGTTGGATCTTGGGACCAGAGGACGTCTGCCTTGGGTGGATTGCTTACACGTGTCCAGGGCAGGACCACCTCCAGAGTGTCCTAACGGCCTTCTGACACGCGCTGTACTTGTCTGGTGTGTTGGTTGTTGATAGCTGTCATAGTCACGTGCCCACGTACCCTTCCTTGGCGGGTTGTGGGATGTGAATGTGTTTGTTGGGACCCCCCTCATGATGGCTTGAGCCTTGATCCGGATCCGGGTAATAGGATAGACTCGGGCCTGGGCTCCTATGCTTGATTGGCCTGGGAGAGGGGGGTCTTAGTAGGTTAGTTGAGCCTGTATTCCTTTAGTCCAGGTTGACGTATATCCGGGTCTCTTATACCCTATCAACGTATAAACGCATTTATCACAAAATAAAATAGCTGAAAAATAGCCGGAATCGAACTACATATATAAAACATATAACAGTTAAAATCTATGACCACTTATAATTCTTGTAATAAAACGTATAATATTTTATTTGATACAACACAAAACATTCAAAAAAATTCGGTGCTTAAATTTTTATTGTTAATAATTATGTCATTTTTTGCGTTGTCGACTATAATACATTTTACAATAATTACCCTCCCTCCTTAAGTTTCAGTCTCTTCGCCCCGAGCACAAGAGCTTAAATTAGGGCTGAAGGATTAATTTAAAACTTTCATTGTCTTATTCTAATAACGATTTGAACAGAGATAGTTATTTTTTCCTTACTTTGCATTTGCCACTGAGATTTTGTATGATACACATCCGGTGTTGAAAATTATGTGAACGCATATGCAGTATAGATATCGTATCATAAATTTTACGGAGACATGTTTTGGTAGAATAACCAAATACAAATTCATGTCTTTTGTTTGAATATAGAACTCTATACAACTCACACATAAACATATGTTCACAACACATATATGCTATATACACATGTGCAAACATGTTTTGTCCAGTGATTGCCTCATTAAAACAATTGGATTTTCCGTGAAATCTCCCAATCAACTGCGCTCGAATATATTACGAATATAAAAGGGAAGAGGGTGAATTGGCTGTTGTGTTCATGTTGCAGGGAAGGGGTCGAAGATGAAAGAAAAACAGATGATGTGTAACGGAATTTTATGGCATTATTATTATCATAATTAGTCAGGATTAGAGTCGGTAATTTGTATTGTTTCGTACACTTTCGTATTGTGTAATTTTATATTTCATATGTTAAAAGATAAACACATATATGTACGTATTTAGAATTTGTGTATCAAAAAATAAAAACATATATATGTAACTCCTCGTTTCATGTATATTTTACCTATAAAATTAAAGAGATAAATAAAATGAGTAAATATATAACAATATTATATTTTTGGATATAATATATATATATATATGTATAATAGTCTATGTTTGATATATATATTTATATATATATATATATATATGTGTGTGATTATATATATATATTAGAAAAATATGTGTATATATATCTTATAAATGTATTTAAATATTTATTTAGAATATTTTTGTGTCGTATACTGAAGAGTAAAGTGTAAATACATATCCGTAACTGTTCAGAATTCGTGTTCTATCGTGAAAAGGCACATATTCATTTATATTATATTTTTTATTGATATTTTCCGTGTAGTATATTAAATTATCAGCTTTAATCTTAATCTTATTAAAAAAATTGGGGATGTATTCAATTTAAATTTTAAAAAATTTATAACAATTCATTAATTTTGAATAATTGTTGCTGATTTTAATTGTACGCGAATTTTAACAGAATTTGTTAAATAAATAACGTAAAGTCTTGCAGATTTCAGTGATAATTTCTATAAATCCATTAAAAATAGGCACAGTAGAATTTTCAAAATTCATAAAAAATCATTTAAAATCCCAAGTCTTTTAATTTTAAAAAGTTGGCACTGAATCTAATCTTTTGTTGTCCACATGACCAAAAGACACGCAGTACTCTCATAATCTACTACGAAAGAAACAGAACTAAACCATCCAGCACTCTCACATTCTACTATGAAAGAAAGACGTGTATCATTTTATAAGCAATCACAGATATGGAAATAGTGGGGGGTTTTATCTGCTGATCAATTTATATTTCACCAAATAAATATTCGTTCAATTATTTAAATTTCGGCAATAAGTTACCGAATTTAAGTACATGAAAAACAACATAGATTCACAACTATCAAAGCAACAGCAGCATAGAATTGTTCACACAAGTGCTCCAAACACAAGTGCTCCAAATTTCCAAGACTTCTAGCAGTAGAACATGACCCTTTTCACATTTTCTTTAAGAGCGGGCAAGGGCCTAACAGCTGCATTTGCATTTGCAGCTCTAGTGCTTCTTCCAACCCCCATTCCTCCCCGGCCACCAGCAGCACCACTCACCATTGACTCACTATCGGATGTCTCAGGTTCCATATAAAAGCGAGCTCGGAATGCTGCCAAGTGCGCATAATATGCTGGTGGCACTGTAACACACAACATTCAAGACTTAATACAACAGGTTGCCTGAATCAGATAAAACATGTTTAAATGGAAATAGTGATTCTATTACTCACCTATTGAAACAGATCTTGTGCACCTGGCATATCTGCAAATCAACAAACATATGTTTTAATCAAAGCCCATAAGATACAGTGACTTCAGGTATCAATTTCTCGTACCACTCATGTGCAAACTGTAACAAAAGTGAACTTACGTGTAACATAGATTGTTGGTGAGGGACTGCAATCCATCTGCTGAGAACTTGTTCTCATCCCAAAGAACGTGATAATGTGCTGGACGGCTAGTTCCCTGTTTGCACAACAAAATACATAAGACAGAGTCCCTAGTTCTCAATTTTTCCTATACCGCTTAAGGAATCAACAGGTAATAACTTACTTGGATGCCGGCATGGCTGCAGAGATAGAAGTCGAACTCAGTGGGATGACATATTTTGGAATCCACAACAGTACCTGCGATTTTATGGGGAGAAACAAGTAATGTAATGATACTATGTATAACGAGCTAATAACAGTGTAGGAGGAACAAAGGAATACCAGGCAAAATATTTCCACTTCTATCTACTGAATTACGGTCACGATGATTGTTGGCAAACAACCTAGTATGATGGCGCTTCTGAACTACAACAAATGTAACCGGAGGCTGATAATTTGGCTCCAATGAAGCACAGGCCTGTTTTCCCGTGAAAAATGCAGAAGTAACATTAGCTTGGACATCATAACTCACAAATCACGAACAGTTAAAATCAAAACATATAAAAGTAAAAATTATAACAATTAAAGACAAGGACAGCCAAAATTTAGGTGTAACAGAAAACACCACCTTGCGAATTGCATCAAGTTCATAGAGAAGAACTTGATAAAACTGCCCCTCACTAACACCATCCCTGCAGGTTGCTCGCGATTAGGACAAAATAATCACAAGCACCATGAAAGGGCACCAATTACTGATATAGTTAATAATAATAATTACCTGTAAAATATAATACGCTGGGGTTTCTGTCCAGTCGATCTGCGGAATGATATAAGGAGTTCCCTATAACACAGTAACGTAACTGATATTATAAACAGCTTGATATTAAAAACACAAAGAAATAAACCGCACATTGATCTGATACTTCGTACTTTTTTCAATCAAGTTAAAGGGTGGGAAATGAACATACTTGATCATGCCACCTGACACAGTCCCTCTGTTAGGATCCTGCCAGCTCTTGTACAGATCCTGGATAAGCTCTTGCCTATGTGCTTGGGCACAGACCAAGCCAGCATACTTTGTTATCTCTGGCCAGTCTTGGGAAGCAACAACCTGAATTTAAGGAAACATATCTTGCATCAAATTTAAGTAATAAAATAATTAAAGACATCAAAATATACATATTCCGGTCAAATAGAGGCAATAATACATATTAAAAGTGAAAATATTTAAACCAAGCATGTCAGAAGTAGTCCTTTAAAATTTTATATCATACTGCTGCAATCGAGGGGCTAGAATCTTCTCCAGGATGAGGATGGGTTACATCAGCACCAAAAATTATTGTTGGGCGGTCACTGACAAGTGGAATGCGCCTTGATAATGCATCAACAAGAACAGTATTTCTTCCTCCAACTTTAACGTTAATCTTCAAGGCCACATTCGCCAGGTATTGCTTGCTCATTTTGAAAACATGTTTCGTCAAGCAACACTGTGAAACTATTCCAAGGTCTGTCTCGCAAATTCTCTTCAAATCACCTTCACGAGTAGTCAAAAGCAACAATCAATGAGACAGATACCATCATGCAGAAGCGTGCGTTCAAGCACAACCGCGGACACAAAATCACACAGTAGATATAATCTTAGAACTAGGCCATGGAAAATATAATATCAGAATATTGCAAATGGATTCCATACCATATAGTGAGCCATTATTATCTGGAAGAATAACAATTAATAGGTCAAGCTCCTTCTTGAGTTTCTGCACATCCTGAAAACGTGTTTTTAACACTCTCTCAACCTGCTCAGAACGTGCACCAGCAACTGGAAGCACAGGATTAGGATTGAACCGCTACACAGAAAAAATTGTTTATAATCAGTTAAAGACAATATGTGGAACATATCAAAGCAAATAAAAGTCATGTAATACCATTCCCGATATGGTGCACATCTGTGCGAGTTCTGAGCAAAACCCAGTAGCCAAATTATCTTGAACATTACGTGCGAAGTTCACACACATCCAATTATTTACAATTCCCCCATCGACCATTTTCTGAAACAAATATTAATAAATTAGAACACAACATATATGGTTGCCAGGTCAAGTTTTATCATACATGATTGCAAATGCAAATATCCTAACTTCAGCGAAACCAATTCAAGCAATGAAATGGATTATGCTTTTATTCTTCAAGAAAAAAGGATAACAATTTCAATTACAGAATGTCAATTAAGTAGCAGTACTTGATCTCACTATTATTTTATAAATATAAAACTTGCCTTGTTCATCATATTCCACTGGCCAACTTCGGGTAGACATCGCGTCTCACGTCCAGTTTCGTGGTATTTTAGCTGGCACAAGAAATCACGAGCCATTCACAAAATCAAGCAAAAGGAATTTGCTTTTGAAATATGACTACAATAAACGAATAAATAAGATATAAATTAAGTCAATACCCATGGCGGAGAGAGAATTCTTGCTTCTACCGAGGCTAGCTTATCACTAATTTTGATTCCAAACTCCTTAGCATAGGGATCATCAGCGTATGCATTATGTTGAACAGTCTGAGTAACAGGCACAGCAGATGAGTACACAATAGAGTGAGTGTCAAGTCACATGCATATATGTATATAATATATATATATAATATGAACAATACACGTCAACTGCTGCAGGAAAATTATAGCAAAAAAGAATAAAAATACAGCAAGCAAAAGAGTACAAGAAAGCTCCCAAACATAAGAATATGAGTGCAAAACACAAAAGAACTGCTGTAGGAACTAACCCGGAGAATATCGGACTCCCTATCACTTGGACGCTGACAAGTAACTTTGAGCAATGCAGTGATTTGTCTCTCATTCAACCTTTTTGAATACCTTTGACCCTCTACAATTTTGCAGACCTGAACCAATAATTACATGAGTACCCCTCTAGCTTCGAAACATTGAAAGCGGAGAGCAAAAAGAACAAACCTCCATGGGCAGATAATTTGGCCTTTGCTGGTTACCGACTTGTAAGCAAGGCAATTGAGTTTGTTTTAAGACAACGTCATAAGTTTCGCGAAAATACTCAACCACAGCCTTCATTGTACCTCTTTCATCAACTGGGAAACTGAATTGTAGATAAAGGAGTACCAAATCATTCAAGACGAACACCAGGCCGGTAAATATTTCTAAAGTTAAAATTAAAGCGACTCATACGTGAGCTCCCTTGTTGCCTGTGATGTTAAACCAGAGATGCGATACTTCCTGCGCATCGTTCCACGGTGTAAAACTTCAACCTTCACTCCCCTCAAGGCCTTTTTGATCTGGCATGCGATGTGCAGCAAGAATTAAGATCAATACCATCAACAAAAAAATGAACTAAAGAAGGCTGACTGTGATATAGTGCAAACCAAGTGATAGAAATGGAGAAAATATCATCAACAAAAGTAAATACTTGAAGAAAAGGATATTTCAGTCCAAGGTAAAATATCATTCATATAAAGGGAGAAATAATTAAACTTCATAAGAATACTTGAAGTTTTGTAGTGCGACAGAAATGGAAAGAAGATTCACAAAACCACGTATAGGATAACAATCTCCTTTTGCTTAAGCCAAACTAGAAGCCCAGTGCACAAAAATATCAAAGCACCAATATGCATCACAACTTCAAGGTTCCGCTATACAACATTCCACAGTTGGGAGCACAAAAATAAATGACACATAACACCACCGATGACAACCAATGAAGGATCTATTTAAAACGGAGTGTATATACTTTTAACTATCACTGAACAGGACCTGAATATATTATCTCAACGGTCAATAAAGCATAATGTAGAAAGTCAATTACAAAAGAGAAAATAAACCTTTACGCGATCAGCATCTGACAGTGGCCTGGCCGAGACATCCCTGTTCAACAGCTGCGAGGCAAATTCTATGACAGGAAGAGGCTCAATGAATGCAGTGGAGGACATATCTACATCATAGAAGTCAGCTGTCTTTATCAATAAAAAGGGGCTTTAAACAAAAAGAATGTATGAGTATTAGTCACAAATGATCATTTCAATGATACAATAAAAACAATCCAAACAAAAAACAGAACTAAAATAAAGGAAAGAGAACGCAGACCAATGTTAAGCGACAATCCCATCTGTGTAGGGCGTATACTTTGATAAAAGCCTCTCCAGCTTTCCAACCCTTCACCCAATGGCTGCCTTCGTCCAATATCAGGAGAATAAAACGAGCGCCCCACAGGAGAATACCTGTTACATGACAGACACAAACTTATTATAAATAGGTGTATATTGTGTCTATATAAATACACACCTGACTCAATAAGAAGACGGATGAGTAATGACGTGAACGTTATATAGCCTTCACCTAGCAGTAGGCAGTTCCCTCAGAACAATGTCCAACACCTGCAAAGCTTCTTGAGGTGCATCAGCCTGACTTCCCTTTAGAAACATTTCCAGGTGGTGTAAGTCAGCACGTGAAGCTAATTTGATTACAACTTTAAAATCCCTTTCCCTTCTGCATATAAGACAGCCAATTCACATTGTTAAAAAATGCTTGCTTGAACATTCTGGAAGTTAAAACTAACAAATTGTTACAACAATGTTTACTTGAACATTCAGGAAGCTAAAACAAACATACAAAATATACCTTGCAGTACCAGATCCATCATCTTCATCAGTCAGAACAATTTTGAATTCTTTGTTGACAAACGGAAGAGGGCCTGCTGTATACAAACTCTTTCTACCATCATATGCTGGAAGACGCTTCCCGAGATGAGATTCTCTATACAGTTTCACTAGCTGTTCCATCACAGCGCGATTGACACCACGAGAACTGACTTCGGGAGAGATTGTAACCTAGACATCAAGAAGAAATCTAATTGATGAGAAGATTGCACATTGGCACTACAATACAATGAGAAAAAGATAAATAAATAAAACTACAGCAAATGAATGTCAGTTTCTGGTGAGAGTTAAATTCAGACTGGACAAATTTTTAGAAGAACTTCCAACTGATGAATGTGGCAATCATTTTAGATTTGAGAAAAAACAAATTTAGGTATATTGAATTATAGAGAGCAACACAAGAGAACATTCCGTCACACTCACATCATATTGATGCAAATCCTTATCAGGCAACTCTGCAAAGAAATGGTTGGCCTTCACAACAATACGTGAACCAGTGCTTCCCCTTCCAGGCCGAAGTGGAAACCTAAGTGCCTTGCTAGAGACAGGATTAGGCTGAGCAGCCTCAATAGATGAAAATTCAGACTTCAGAGAGACTTGCTGAAGCTCCTGCGCCAATCGAGAAGATGATGATTCAGCTGCTTCAACTGAAGAACTACCTTCTGACTGAATCACTTCATCCAGTATCACGTGAGGCATGGGATGAGTCAATACCCCTGCTTGAGGTGGAGCCTGGGAAGCTTGGTGCAGCTCGGGGACTGGTGCCCTAGCACCAGCAGTAGGTACAAATCCTCCACGACCACCACCAGCTACACCACCACCACGGTGTTGGGGCAGTGGTCCACGGATTTGTTGCTGTTGGGCACCCCTGCCCTGCTGCTGATTAGTAGATTCACTGAGGTACTGTTGAGGAGCCATACCACCACCCCGCGGGCCACCACGTCCACCATCATATCCTCCACGTCCTTGATACCCGCCCCCCTGTTGCTGAGGGGGAAAACCTCTACCTCCTGCACCCTGTTGCTGCAGAGCAAAGCCTCTTCCTCCTTGACCCTGCTGCTGTGGGTGGACGCTTCTACCCCCTTGGCCCTGCTGCTGTTGTGGATAAAGTTGAGGTGCACCTCTTCCTTGCTGCTGTTGCGGCTGCTGAGGGGGGCGTCGAGGTGCACCCTGTCCAGCACCAGAATCCTGAGTCTCTGAGCTCTCTCCACCACCTGAAGGATCAGTTCGCCTCTTTCTTACCATGATGATAACTACATCCAGTGAATACAAACAGCAACATCAAATTATAGGGATTACAAAATGTTATATGACAACGTTCATAAACCACAACTGTTATTTACAGGCTAACAAAAAAAAATCTAAAAACCCACATGGAATTTTGAAGTCAAAAATGTAATCAAATACACAAATAACATGTACTCTCACAGGTCACAACCTCCCGAGAAGAGCATTAAACTCTTCTCACATATATTACACAAGTATGGGGAGAGTTCGACTCTTACCATAAAAGTAAACACCCAAGCCCATACTTAAAAATCCCAAACGACAGAAATTTACAACAATAAACCCGGAAACATTCATATACCCTTTTCAAATACATAACCAACAACTCGTCTTATAAAGCTTCTAAAATAACCCCAAAAACATGTATATATGCTATCCAAATACATAACCAATAACTCGTGTTAAAGCTTTTAAAATAAACCCGAAAAGATGTATAAATGTGCTCTCTCACGAAATTTAAAACAAAAATATACGAGAAACCAACAGCTTCAACAATCAAAAATAAGAAAGAACATTATATCAAAGATTAAGACCATTAAACATGTATAGTACATTAACCTAACTACCGCAAACTCACTAATAAATAAACAACAATACAACTGCAACACAACACACACACTAAATAAAAACAAAAAATACAGCAATACATATTTAATCTTAGTTGGTGATTTTATTGAGTATCTATACGCATATATGTCCATTTAATACTCTACTTTTGTTGCTTAAAATGATTTATAGTTTTTAATTAATGCTTATCTAACCTAAACACTTCCATTAAAACATCACAATATCTACACACACATAAACACAATGAAAATACATTTAAAATAGCAACAAAAACGAAAATACATGAAATGATTACACAAACACTACAAAATCAGCACAGATCTAAGCAAATACAGTAAAACAAACCTAAAATCATCTAGATCTACAAATTAAACACAAATAATCAATTAAAGTCAACAAAAAATACACTAAAAACAGTACAACACGGTGAGAAACGCAATACCGCTGTGTGACGCCGAAAAACGGCTTGAGAAAACCGGTAATAGCTCGAAAACCGCTGTGTACCAAGCGGTGTGCAAGTATATTAAAAAACTGTGCAAATATAGATTAAAAGTAGTGAGGTTGCTTTGTGAAAATCTAAACAAGCAAGGCTCCACAGAGTGTATTTAAAGGGGGTACAAATGTGGGGGGTGATAGAGAATGACGTTTCTGTCCCTACTTATGCTTCCCCACCTTTAGTCCTTATCATGTCTCCTCCGCGAGTTTTTCACTGAGTTGACTCGGAAATGACATAGACCCAGGGCATGGTTTTGGGGGATGATGTGGAAATGCCATGTGGCGGATGTATAATCGGTTCATGGCATCCTATGCTTGTGTTGCATTATTGGGTACTGTTAGTGTATGTGTGTGACACATGGTAAGTGTTTGTTTAATATATTTGGTAGTTATATTTTGAAATATTGTTGATTGTTATTTAACTAGATTAGTTTCGCGATAAATATCTGGTTATATTAAAATTATTATTATTAAATTTTATAATTTTAGTATTCAAATAAATAAATTAATTATCATAATTTGTGTAATTTTAAGTAAGTAATATCATTCGGTATATATGATTTATTTTAGCATCACTTGGATAGTTGTAAATTACTTTATTTTAATTAGTAAATGTTAGAATTTAGATTTGATAATTTTTTTAAATAAAATTGTTAAATAAGGTTACAAAATTTAAAAAGTAAGAGAGAGAAAATTGGTGGGATGAGAGAAAATAATGTTATTAATATTAACACGTCAACTAAATTAAAATTATATTTAGATTAATAGCAAGTGTACTCTTTTATGGAGAGACCGATACTTGACATAACTTTATTTTAGGATAACATAGATATAATTGTACAGAGTTGATTCAAGTGTTTATGTCGAGAGATAATTATGGTAAAATAGTAATACTAGTTTCTACAAATCATTTAGCTTAATTTTTTAGTTACTTTCTAAATAAATAATATATACTTAAGATATAGATTAATTAGTTCTATATTATAAAAATAACCTTTATTCTCTACCCCATACCAAAATTTATTATATTTTTTTTAAATTTATATTATGTACAGTTATAAAATTATGATTTACATATTCAATAAATATATACAAGACTTTATCATTTTATTATTTACGGTTTAAATAAATTTTTTTGAACTATTTGACTTCTTGTTTGTATAGCTTTGATTTGATAAAGTGAAATTATATCTAAATATGATTGATGCAATATCCGTAATATTTCAGAATTTATTTTGAGATCGACAAAAGAGTGGTATTTGAAATTATTAGGGAGCAAGACGAAAATATCTACGACGAAAAAATACAGCATGTTATTAGACAAATTAACATCATCCATAGTTTCATAGTTGATGTTATGGAGCGTCCATTTTAAGCTACTTCTTGATATGAATTAGGGAGCTATTAAGCAATTTAGTGGATTAAACATACTAACTCTTGAGAAGGTTCCAAAATTTCTTTGGAATACTTACTATCTTTTGGATAAAGATACGGGTTCTTGTCATAAAATTTTAGCATATACTTAGATATATAACGAAGTGATAGATGTATGTCAAAAAAATTTGTGATAATCTATAAAGTTAAGGGAAAGCACGGTTCAAATTGTTGTAGTCTTGTGATTTGACTAAAATCGTGCAAACCTTCGATTTTAAAATAAAAAATCGCAACTGTCAGATCAGTTTCAGTTTCAAAAATCTTGATTCAATTTTCAATTATAAAATCGCAAGAAATGAAAATGAAAAAAAATACAAAGTAAACAATAAAACACAAAATTAAAGTATTAGTTCCACCGCTTGCATAATTTTATTTTTAAAAATTTTGAACGGAAATAAATATTGTCATTTCAGAATTAGATTGTACCCTATATGAGTATTTATTGGCGTATTTGTTGGCATTGCCTAATTCTAAACAGTCTATGGGACGCTCTCCCTATCCGGGGCCTGGACCGGAAGGTCACATTCAACAATAATACAATATAACCGTGTAAAAACAATAATATAAAGACTTGGTCCCTTAACTCAACACAGAACTTTAGTAGTGTTGGTATGACACAAGCATCAACTAACTAATTATAAAAACAAAACAAAAGAAATTATTATTACCCACCAAAATAAGTTACAAGGACAACTCAGAGATAGAGTTTTACAAGTAACTTCAAAAGTCTATCGCCGTCCGAATGAATTAGTTGGTACTAGAAATGTTAGAAAAAGTAAACGAAAGGTCTAAATACGAAGTCACAATTTACAACTTTCAAAAATCCATGTTAGGGTCTATCTAGAGTTGTTATTAGATACTGAGAACTTGACTATGGTAGGTGGTCCTCTGTACACACTATT
Source organism: Apium graveolens (assembly GCF_009905375.1). Taxonomy (NCBI): domain Eukaryota; kingdom Viridiplantae; phylum Streptophyta; class Magnoliopsida; order Apiales; family Apiaceae; genus Apium; species Apium graveolens. The sequence goes on from NW_027421581.1 coordinate 12,287, forward strand.
CCTCACGGTCAACTTAAGCCTCGACATTTTCTTGTTTCTTTGGTAGGGTTGGAGAATAAACAAAATGAGTTAACGCTCAGCAAGTAAACATAACTCATAATCTAACTTAACGATTCAACCGGGATTTGAAGTAAACTATTTATAAATGTTCTTAATTTAAAAGGATTCAATCAAAAGTATAACTGTATGAAAATATTAATTATTTGAAAATTAACTTGTTATAAGACTGGAGATGTAATCAGCCATACATAATTCTCAGATGAGACTTTCGCCCTCCCTTCTGGACATGATTACGATGCCCGTGACAACACATTGGCCTTAACTAGTATTTCTACTAGTCTCGCTAGTCTCATTACTAGTCATATACATATAATAAAGTGCTAGACCAACGTTACTTGGCCACTTACGCCTCCAATTCATAGGATTCCGTAGAAATGTTTTGAACGAGATTGTTACTTCAAGTTCAATGGAATATTTTAAGTTTTAAATTAATACCGACCATTTGAATGAACAAGACTCTTTTGAGTTTAATATCATTATTTAGATTCAATTCAGGAAAGTAAGATATGTTTGTATGAAAAGGAAAGGTATTTAAAAGGAACGCAATTTGGAGAAAAACATAAGTATTATGGATTCAAGGACAAAATTTTAAGTAAATAAAAGGTTATTTTAAAATAGAATTTAGTTATAAAATAAGGGGTACGTGAAAAGGGTCAGCATATGTATTATAGTAAAAAAAACGAGACAAAACAATATTTAAATATGGATGAGGAAGGGTTGGAAGGTCACTCCACTTGACCAGCTAAACTTTTAACTATCTAAACGACATCTTCCTTAAAAGCTTTTAAGTATATAAGTTTAATTATAGAAAATAGGTTTTAGTAATTATTTTTGCAAAATATTCCACCAAAAGGAATATATAATATTAGTTGTTTGGAAATAAAGTTTGGAAATGTAACTTAGACTACTTAGACCAAATCTGTATTTAATTAACTATTAATTGATAAGACTGACCAACTAATTCTTATTATTAGGTTTATCTAGTCAAGTAACCATCAACTAAATATGAATCAAGATAATACTACTCTAAGTTAGTTTTTTGAATACAAAAATAAAGTTTGTAATACTGTACGCATATAATTAACTACACAACAATTAGTAATTTTGATAACAATAAGAATGTACTCACGATTTGCTAAAACACACGTTTTTCGAAAATCCTACTCTACAATATCGATACCAACAAGCCAATAACCAACAACTACATTGCTAGATTTAAGACACATATATATCATTATAACGAGTCTACTCAAGTCACAATATTTACTTTGCATGAACAAATAAAGTGAAACATTTATCTTAGTGAGAGGTTTATTTCTTGACATTATGCTTGGGTGAAAAGGCTTGTCTCCTACCTCTCTTAAGGTTTTTTAAACCTTATGTATCTTTTTTCCTATTTATATTAAAAAGCCTTTTAGCAAAAAAGATATATTGTCCTGATTGTATCCTAGACAACTCATAATGATATAAGAGTTTAAATTTTCTCATGCAACAGTCTTGTGCATAATAGTTACATAATAAATCAATTTGGAAAAAATTCAATAAAAATTGTTCAAGTAACAAATTGAAGATAGAAGATCAATAAAGTTGCAGAATATATCTAAGTTTAATATTGTAAAGTCTAGAAGAGCCATATCGAAAAGTCCATCAGAGTTTACAACTAAACTATGATATGGTCCAAGTTTGGCTTATGTCGAGAACTCCAAACTTGGGCTATATCGAGAAGTCTGATTCTGTATTACACCGAGAAATTAATGAGAATGCTAAACTGTAAAGTGCAGAATTACACTACATCGAGAAGTCAAAAGTAAACTATGATAACATATTCAAATCAAATAGAGTTCACGATATCCTCACTCGACCTCTACACAATAGGACAAATGAAGGTACAAATTACCAGAAATGAAGAAATAGATCACTACAGTATCTTGTACATGGATGTGGTTCATGGACATGTGTCAAGCCTATAGCGAAACTTGGAGAGAAAGAAAATAAGACAAACAGTAAATGATCAGGAGCGAAAAATGAAAAGGATGTGGTCCTTAAAAGATTCTACGTGTCCCCTAGAAGGACAAGATTATTTATTCTAAATGGATGAGTACTCAGTGTAGTACAAGGTAGTATTAATATTGTGTTTATCCCATTTTAGTTGTGCAAATATAACGAGCAAAAATTGATTCTAAAATTTTCTCTCTCTGTGAGCCAACTCAAGAACTTGTTCTTGAGTGGAAGTTGGAAAAACCAACTTTGTTTTTCTTAGAAGTTGTGGCACAATTTCTTTATATCTAATATGAAGTGAATTGATAAAATCCCCGTGTCTTTCAATTATTTAAGTTGCTATAACTTGTTTATTTTATGAGTTCTTCCAATTTCGAAAAAAGAGTTTAAAAATCTCAAATTAGTCATTCACCCCCCCCTCCTTCCTAGTGTTTTGGTTCCCTATTTCCTAACATACCTTATATCAATTACTCAACAATAATATACTCGAAGTCGTCATATCGATCCGAGACTCCACATTACTAACATACCGAACGATATCTTTCGTATAAACTCGACAACTAACCATTAAACTCATTAGCAATCATAACATACACATAACACGTAACTACTTAGCCATATCGATGAATTAAACACATAATGAAAATATATTTCTATACTTTCGAACCAAAACTTGAAATTTAACTAATAAATCTGCATAAAGCAAATAACTCGCATGCATCACTAAATTAAACTATCAACACATATAAATGAATCATCATTATCAAGCATAAGATATAACACGAACTAAAATCTACAAACTCATATTTGGAAATTATTTAAAATCTAAAATTTACACGAAACGAATATGCATATCATATCAAACATTTAAGCACAAAAATGAATCATTTATCGAATTAAACTCAAAACCTGAACCAGATTTGAACGAAATATCAAATTTATATGAAACTAAAATTCGAAAGTTAACTCAAAATTGACATGCATGAATCAAAATAGCAATTTTTTTATTTATAGGACTCAAACAAGCATCACGGTCCACCGCTGGCTCGTCGGAGCTCATAATCGGCGGTGCATTTTCCGGGCGGTGCCCCAATAAGGGTTTCCAGCCTTAAAAACTATCGATTACTCATGAGATGCTAGATTATAAGGGTATATCATCAAAAACCGAAATTTAATTCAAGAAAATCGAACCCCGGTTAAAAGAGTTTACAAAAAAATTGATTATACACGTAATTATACACACACTCGAACCGAGTTTAAAATCAAGAAAAACAAAAAGGAACGATGGTGATGATAACTGTCGAAAAAGAGAGAAAGAGACAAGTAGGAGAGTTAGAGACGAGATATCCAGAGAACATGGGAGAGACATGACTATGGGTGGGTTTTGGGTTAAAAGACTTCAGGGCAAAAATGTAATTTCCTAATTAATATGTTTGTAATAAAATGTTGTAAATCAATTATAAAATGCAAAATTATTAGGAAGTTTAGGTTTTAGAATATGAAAATCATTAATAAAATAAAATACACAAATTTATCTTCTTCTTAATATTTTTAAAATATTTTTTGAGCTAATAATTAGTTAAACATGAATTTTGCAAAATATATTCATTTAAATGAAATAATATTTGAAAATTATTTAAAAATAAGTACTTATCAAAATAAATCCAATTTAAATTTTTATAAAGTGCACACACATATTTTAAAGATAACACAAAAGATTTTGGGGATAAATTCAATTTTACCGATTTTATAAAAAAGTTTGAACTTAATATGAAAATAATTTTAAAATCATAGAAATTATACGACTCGATCAGATCATTACATAAAGGTCACATAATCTTATTTTCGACATTTAAGGCATCTCATTTCATACATATAACACACAACACATCCATTTGATTAAACACCGAATATTATACAAACAAAATATTAATAATTGCACATAATTGTCCGAGTCATAACCGTATAAGGTCAAGTCTCTCGATTCTCATGAAATAAGTAATTGATTCCATAACAGATAAAGGGTTGTCACATAGACGGAGTGGCACCTCTAGAGGCCAAAATCACACTGATGATGAAATCAATGAAAAACAAATGGAGCCAATACATAACAGAATTAGGATTTTGTTGCCAACATAGAGGAAGGACACTACAACATGGCCATATATTGGATTTATGCTTGCATCTCCACAACTAAATTCTCAGTTAAAATTAATGGAACTCTAAATGGCTACTTTTCAGGAGATAAATGCCCGAGACAGGGTGACACTGTCACCATACTTATAACGACTCGTATATTTTTATTATTATTTAAATATGTAATTATTGAATAAGTAAATAAATAAAATATGTATATGGGTTCTGTCAGCGGACTATTGCTTTGTTATTACTTATATGAGATTACTGGTGTTCGAGAATCAATTGTGTAGTTAATTGTTGAGTTGTGTTGCTTTGTTTGTATTTTAAAAAGTGATTATATTTAAATTTATTTTTAGGAATACCTGAGTTATATCTAACATTATTTTTATTGCTTTGTAACTTTATTTATTATTTTTGGGATTTTATAAAATTTAGAATTCGATATTTCATTAATTATTTACCCTTAAATGTTTTTCTAGACTATAGTTATTTGTAAAATCAATATTAAAATCAGAAATATTTCAAAAATTTTGAAACTCATATTTTATTAAGTTTGGAATATTTCGAGAATTTTAAAATTATTTTGGAAATTTTTGGGATTAATTTCACCCACGCGTTGATTCATTTATTTGGTTAAATGCGGGTATCTTGTGTGATCCAAAAATATTTAAAAAATTATGAAAAATATACTTTTATAACTTTGGATTATTTACGATATTTTAAAACCAATTTGGTAGTTTCTCGGATTAATTAACCCGCAGAATTTGTTCGTTAACCAGAAAGTGTTGTGTTATTTGCTGGGTTTTCAGATAAAGTAGTATTTATAGAATAGAAAAAAATAGATAAATACGTTTATTCTTATCCCTGTTCTTGTTTCACTCGAGAAAACTCTAGAAACCTCTCCTCTTTCTTTTATCATTCACACGGCTTCATGGGAATCGGAAAAAAGGGGGGATTAATCTCTCATGTGCTCTAAATTTTATCCCTCCGTTTCTTTCTTTTCCCCTGTGCTGCGATCATCGTTTTGCCCTGTTACTCCGGCGAGTTGCCGCCGGTTTGGCTTGGTGGTTGTCCTGGTGGTTTGCTGTGTATGTATATACTTATAAGTATATGTGTATGCGGTTTGTGAGTGCTGGTTTTCTACGTGGTCGTTGTTGTTCTGTATTTTTCTGTCGTTTTTTTCCCTTATTTCCGGCCGCCGCCGTGATCTTCTCCGGCGAGGTGGCCGGCACGCGCTTGTTGCCTGTGCGCATTTCCAGTTACATTCCTATTATGTGTTCTGTGTTGTGCGAATTGATTCCGAGATTCTGGATAATTGATTTTGTAAATCTGATTATTGTTTCTATGATTATACGAATCGATAAATATTAGGTTTTGTAAAATTATGGTGAAATTCGACAGGAAGCCCGTAAGGGTACCGTCGAACTTATGTCGCCGTCAGCGATGTTCTCGTTGAGCTGACGGATTATTGGCGATGATGACTCTTGAGCTAAATAATAATTTATAAATTTATTTTATAAGTTCAAAATAAAAAGTAGTAGTTAAAATAAGTATCGTTGGATTAGTTAACTTGAACTGTGTTGATTGGGTTGTTGGAATTGTGTCGATATGATATCGACTGGCAGTACGATAAATAGAGGAAGTGTTGTCCGAATTTCGAAAGATTACTATTTCGGACATTCAGAAACATTTTCTATAATTATCAGACTTATTAATCAAGTCGTTTACTTATATTATTATAGGCGGATCGTTTCTCAAATCTAATTTCTGATACGAGTACTAACTCGGATTAGTGTGACCCTGAGTTGTATTTGATTAACCGTTACTCAGATAAACTTACTAACCTATGTTGGTCGGTTTATCTTATTAACGATTAATTAAGTATAAATTCGGTTCCGCCAATCTAAGTTAAAACTCGGAACCGAGATTCCAAATGGCCAATAATATGTAATTTAGTTTGGGATATATATTTTATGAAAAGGGATTCTAAAAACCATGCTTTTTGTATCAAGAGTCGTACATAGGTACTCTCTAAAACTAGTTACTGAGCCGAATTTTAAGTACATGAGTCATACTTATTTTGTGTATTAGAGTAATACAAGTAAGTACAAGTTGGGATTGTTATCGTTTGGGTAGGATTGATATTGAGGATATGTCAAGCATAACTGGTTGTCTAACATAGGGTAGCTTGACTCTGTAGGTTCCAGCCGGAAGGCTCGAAAGTTGGCGTCGAACTAAATATAACCCAGTGATCAGTCGACAAGCTCAGCAAGATTCCAAGCGAATGACCTGAGTGTTAAAGTTGGGTCCAGAATAGTCTAATAGATAGATGATTAAGCCGAGCATCCAAATTGGTTTAAGGTCAATCAGAGTTAGTTGTAAAGCTCTGCAAGGCTAGTACCCTGACCATTCTTTTATGGTTCAGTACGTATGAATAGGCTAATGTTTTATTCTCATAAAGGAACATAAATGTTTTAAGTTACGTATCCCCTGTAGTTATAAATCACTGTTTTCAACCTGTTTGGGGAAAAGTAACTTCGAAAGGTACCTATCTCGAATGAAATGATTTGTGAACTAGATTTTCTATGTGTGCTGTTAAAATGAATGGTTTTGGAATGAGATAGGTACAAGTGTTTTGAAAACTGGATAAAACGATCAGATATGGGATACATAGGGGCCAGAGTAGGCCTATTGAGGTGGAATAAGAGGCTAATTCGGTTGCGCGCATTATATAACCGATTAGTCCAGCAGGTCAGAGACCTAACTAGTCTCTGAGTTCCAGAATAGGTTTCTAGAATGGCAGATGGAGTCGTCTGGTGTTGATAGTCTGATCAGCTATCTTCACATATCCCTACGTATCTGATTTGGCTTTGTGGTTCCCCTAACGGAACAAGTGATTTATACAGTGGATTTAGAAATAAAATAGCATGCTAGAATTGGACTCTGGTATTTATACACAGCACACAACTGATATTGTTATTTTTCAGAGCATGTTAGTTTTGAATATCCAGTTTATGAATGTTTACTCTGCTTTTGTGAACGAGCTATAATTTATGTTCCTGTAACTGTTTTATCATAAACTGTTTTACTTGTTATTCATATAGTGGTACTGCTGAGCAATTGATTGCTCACCCTTGCAGAATGTTTTATATATGTCTTGTAGAATGTTTTATATATGTATTGCAGATGCCTAGGAGATCCTTCCGTCGTAGTCGGGCAGAGCTCCAGTTCCATTCGTACCAGACTCCTCTGAGGTAGTTGTGTCCAGACCAGATGTCGTCTGTTGAGTCACTGTATTAAATTAGTGGTCAGGATTGTATAAGGTAAATTGGGTTGTGATAGTTGTGTAGCCTAAATCATACTTAAACCTGGAAAAGATCTTGCAAACAGGGGTCGTATTTATATTCTATCATGGAATTGATTATATTATGTTTGTTATTGTGGCTGTTGATGACGTCAAATACTGACCCCGAGGTTGAGGCCGTCAAAATACTTGTTCACAATTGGTATGAATTTTCTTGCCTTCTTTCTCGAACCACTCCTTCATTTAAATACCACTAGAAGTGTAAATGACTCAAACTTATGCACTTATTTTTTGCCTATGTTATGCTTTTATCTTCTCGTGGTGATAAGACATCTATCATTCATATTATGTATTGTTTAGAAAGCTTTGCTGACTTTAGTGGCTTGGTGCCTAGCTTGCACAAATTTACTGTATTTTTTTTATAATTTCCATACATAGGATATTTTTTAGTTTGATGACACTTTTGGTGTGACTCATGGTTCTCTGCCTGTAAAGTTTCTGGGAGTGCCTCTAATCTCCACTAAAGTTAGTGTAAATGACTGTATACCCCTAATAGAATTCATATTATTCCCAAACAATTTAACAAAGAATTACTGTAGGGGATTGAATGTAATTCTTGCTACTTTTCAATTTTAAGAATTGTTCTACTTTGAACATATAACTGTGTTTGATTTAGCTAAGGTGCGGAATGAAAGTATTGAAGAAATCAAATACAAGTATTTAAAAACTTTCTGGTGGATTAAACTTTTCCACCAGAGATATATATTAATTTGAGAACTCTATGATGCAAGATTTACACACAGCTTCTTACAAGTTGAACTTGCAAAGAACAGAGAAATTCTTTACAAATATATCTTTATATATTTCTCTGGTAATTGTTTTCTAACTTTTTATATATTGTTCTACTTGCTACTCTTGGTTTATATATCACTAAGTTACATGATAAACAGACAAACAAATAAGACAAAAAATTTCTAGTCTAATTTTACGCTCCTTCGTTTCTCTATCCAGCATTTTTGAATATCTTCAAGTTAGCATGGAAATGGAAACGCTTCTTTGTTCTCTAAAACCTGTAAGTAGGCTGCCACATTTCAGTTGCATACTGTTGTGCAAGACATGCCTGTATCTCAACAAGACTAAGTCATATTGACAACCCTAAGTAAGTTGTATTATTATTTTAGTTTGTATTTGTACTTGTAACATTTTAAAGTCTATAAAAATGCAAAGGAGTAGACTGGAGTCTGTTTCCTTAAACAGTATCAAGCCTAATGATTCTATATGGAAGAAGATCAAGAAGATCATGCCTCAGAAGAATTTTGAAGAAGTTTAGAGTTGAATAAATCTGTTTGGATAAAAATACTATAAGTCAAGGTTTCTACAAGTCACAGATTTAGTGTTATAGATGTAATAACCCCAAAATTTTGAACTTTTTGTAACCCTTATGAATAGTGTTTTTGCTGAGATTGCTGAATGAGAAAACTTTTCATGCCACACTATGTAGGGGTTCTTTTATTGTTATTCTGAGATCTTATTAGTACTCTATATGATATATAAGTGTATGTAAAGATCGTCAGAATCCAAATTCAAACACTTTAATTTTTCCCGAAAACCCACCAGATACCGAAAGAATTGAGTATAAGGTAACAGGATAAAAAGGATCTAAATTCAAGGATTATAAGAGAGGATCATAAAAAGAATATAATGTATTGAGAAAGGTTAAGGAAACCCAAGTAATAAGATCCCGGGTATGATCCCTCAAACGATAAACGAAAACGAAAGTTAAGCGAACCGTATAACAGATCATCGGTCATTAGCCAAGTAATTAGAAGCTAATCAAAGAGATTAGTGAGGATGATGTCATCAAACCAATAAGAAGAGGACAAGCATGGGAAGATGACATATGATTGATGACCTAAGCATGACCAAAGAGAAGTGTGTTGTTGGTTGATTAAGAACCACACAAAAATCACCATGGTTAAAAGGTAAATAATTAAAACAAAAGCCAAAAACAACCAACCAACAAATCATTTCACCAAAACACAAGTTGACTTCACTTTTCTTCAAGAAAAGAGAGGGATTATATTACGTTACAATCATAATCATATTATAAAGAGATTCTTCCTTTTAAATTAAATATTTCAAATCAATAATCGATAATCAGATGATTCCCAGATCGGGTGGAGCATTGTCAAGAGGCGTCACTTAATAACCCTTTCTTATAGATAGAAATCTGTTGTTGACAGAATCATCCTTTCTCTCATATCGAAAATTCATATTCAATTACGTGTTTCATAAACACAAGAATCTCATGATTGTATTCATAATATTATTATTAAGGTTATGAAATAATTTCACTATACTAGGTTGTCTAACAAATGCCTTATGTTCATTTCAGTTCACCTAAATCTATCATCGCATGATAAACTAAGCATATATCACATATATCAACATGAATAAACATCAAGGTAGGCATGTTACATCATCTAGCATATTGGTCTAAGCATTATACATCTCTATGTATCACATGAAGCATTTGAAAGCAGTTAAAACAGTTAAAAACAGCTTTAAAACACTTCTGTTAGCTATAAACAGTATGAAACAATTTCATAAAATATCATATAATATACCATTAGAAGCGTCTCGAAAAGACGAATCCAACGGTACCAGGCACGCCCAATTCTGAGCTCCCACGTGCCCGCACGCGCCAAAACAACGTCTCCCACGCGCCCAAAAACCCTACGCTGACGTCGGCATGACGTCATCTGATGACGTCAGCATGATGTCAGCACTGCTTGACCAGCGCGTGTCTGACACGCGCCGCGCGTGGCCCACGAGCGCGTGTACCCCACGCGCGCGCGCCAGACGCGCGGTCCTCCCTTCTGCTTCGAACGTTGACGCCTGACACTTCTTCGAACAACGTGCCGCCGTCCTGTTCTTTGTCTTCTTTCTGTGCCATCAACAAACAACAGCAGATCACAGCAGATGCAGATATATACATACATACTTTAATATATATATATATATACTTATCTAATTACGAATTATTAATGATACAACTTCAAAAATTCATAATAAAAAATCTATACGTCATAAAATTATGAAAAAAATACCCATACGATCTACAACACTTGTAGAACCCAGATCAACATTCAAAATTATTCTGAGAAACGATTTCTCATCAGACAAAATTAATCCATAATATAACTTGTAAAAATCATAATTAATTCATACAAGCAAATAAAATTCTGAAATTTTTATCACAGATCTATATGCATACAACCTATGCTCTGATACCATTATTGGATTTTAATCGCAGCGGAGGCATGGTAAAACACTTTTACACATATAAAATCCAAATAAAAGCATATAAATTGTGATTAAAACATATGAATCGATTACTAACCTTTAATAGCGATCCAAAAGCAATGATCGGAGATCCTTAGCAGCTGCTCCTCAAACGTGAAGCACTCCACCGGTATCCACCAAGAAAACGATGCTAAGGAGGAGGAGGAGGTGGAGAGAATTAGGTTTTCTGAAAAATTTGGGTTAGGGTTAGAATAAAAATAGGGTTTATAATAGTATATTTATAGGCAAAATTTTCAGCTGAAATTTTCCCATAAAATATTATTATTATTAACCCATTTATTATTCTCATTAATAATTAAAACACCTTTTAATTATTAATCCTTTTTCTAAACACTTTAGAAATAATTCTCTCTCTTGATTTAATTTCCAAAAATTAAATTCTTAATAAATAATATTAAGAACTTTTCTTAATTAATTTATAATAAATTAAATCTTATTTAATCAATTATTAAATTTGCCAATTAATTATTTATTTCATAAATAAATAATTATCAGCCATTATTAATTAATTCATCCACCATTAAATCATTCTCTTTTTATGGTGTGAGCCTGTAGGTTCAATATTAAGCCGGTAGTAGAAATAAATAATAATAAAACTATTTTATCATTATTTATATAAATTCTCTAATTTATTAAATATGATTAATTAATTAATCATATTTATTCTACATCGTGAGGGATACTTCTCAGCATATCGCGACTATCCGGATAATATGAATTCACTGCTTAGAATACCAAGAACCTATTCAGTGAATAGTTACCGTACAATAAACTCCTTCTACCCTACAATGTCCTGATTAAATACAAGGCATGGATCTTGTGTCAAGCCTATCTAATTTAATCATTTGCTTTCCCATTTACTATGCTCAGTTCTATGTAAATTAGAAACTCCTTTCTAATTTCATTCACTCTGGCCAGAGATTCCTGAACTAGCATAAGTGGATCAGCCTTGAACATTCGCTTCCTTCACTGGAAGGGGTAGATCCTTTATTGATCATACACTATCTTCGTGTACAAATTTCTATACCCAGTAGAGCCCTAATAATTGTCCCTGGAGACTAAGAACTAAACCAAAGCATAGTTCAGTGTACACAAGATGACTATGATGACCTCAAGTCTAAGGATACTTGTACAACTATCACTATGTGAACAACTGCTGACACGTGAGTGAACTCCATCAGTTGTTCAGCTGTGCGAGTCATGTTCAGTGAACTTATTCTATAATAAGCACCTACATACTAGCTATAGTGTCACCACACAAATGTCTATGAGAACAGACATCCTTCATAATGAAGCAAGCATAGTATGTACCGATCTTTGCGGATTTTTAATTACCAGTTAGTAATCCTATGACCAGGAACTATTTAAGTTTAGAGTTATCATCTTTTAGGTCTCACTATTATGATCTCATCATAATCCATAAAAGCTTTACTCTAAACTATGGTATATCTTATTTAAACACTTAAATAGATAGAGCCCGTAATAAAAACAAAACAAGTCTTTTATTAATATCAATGAAATCAAAACAGATTACATAAAAGTTATTCCTAAATCCTAATACATGATTGGACTTAGGACATATTCCTTTCATGACTGACATAGACCTCCTCCTCCAAATCTCCATTTAGAAATGCACTTTTGACATCCATTTGATAGACCTTAAAATTGGCATGGGCTGCATAGGCTAGAAATATTCTGATGGCTTCAAGTCTTGCAACAGGAGCAAAGGTCTCATCAAAATCTGTTCCTTCTTGTTGACAGTAGCCTTTACCAACCAATCTAGTTTTGTTCCTGACCACCATACCATTTTCATCCATCTTGTTTCTGTATACCCATTTGGTGTCAATAGGATTCTTTCCTTTAGGTTTGGGTACCAGCTTTTATACTTTATTTTTTTCAAATTGGTTTAGCTCCTCCTGCATAGCTAAAACCCAATCAGGATCCAACAGAGCTTCTTCTACCTTTTTTGGCTCTTCCTTAGATAGAAAGTTGTTGTATAGACATTCTTCTTGAGTTGCTTTCCTTGTTTGCACTCTTGAAGATGCATCACCAATGATTAATTCAAATGGGTGATCTCTAGTCCATTTTCTCTGTTGTGGTAGATTAGCTCTAGAAGAAGATGCCTCATGATTGTCTTGATGTGTGATTAAGTTTTGATTAGAAGAAACTCCCCCTGATTTTATGGATCTATAACTTGATGATGGGGTTTTTTTTCTGATTGTGATCTATATTGATTTTCAGCTTCTATTGATGGCTCAACGGATGTTGATCTTTGCCTCTCGACGGATGATGCAGATTGTCTCTCAACAGATGATGCACTTGGTCTTTCGACGGATGTTGAATTTTGTGCTTCATTTGTTGTAGATTTTTTTGCATTATCCTTAGACATTGTTTCTTGATCACTTGCATCATCACTATCATCATAAATCATCTCAACATTGTCGAATTTGAGGCTTTCATGGAAATCTCCATCTTGCAGTCCTTCAATCTTCTTATCATCAAACACAACATGTACAGATTCCATAACAATGTTGGTTCTGAGATTGCAGACTCTGTATGCTTTTCCAAATGCATATCCAACAAAAATGCCTTCATCTTCTTTGGAATCAAACTTTCCATGCTGATTAGTTTGATTCCTTAAGATAAAGCATTTATAGCCAAAGACATGAAGAAAGTTTAATGTTGGCTTCCTGTTCTTGAACAATTGGTAGGGAGTCATGCACTTTGCTTGATTAACCAAAGAAATATTCTGAATGTAGCATACAGTATTTACCGCTTTTGCCCAAATATATGTAGGTAACTTTGATTCTTCTAGCATTGTTCTTGCAGCTTCAATAAGAGATCCATTCTTCCTTTCCACCACTCCATTTTGCTGTGGGGTTCTTGCTGCTGAAAACTCATGCATGATCCCATTCACTTCACAAAACAATCTCATTACAGAATTCTTGAACTTGGTTCCATTGTCACTCCTGATTCTTCTAAGTTTGAGATCAGGATGATTGTTGACTTGCCTTATGTAATTGATGATGATTTCACTAGCTTCATATTTGGATTTGAGAAAATATGTCCAAGAAAACTTTGAGAAATCATCCACAATTACTAGGCAATATCTTTTCTTTGAAATGGATAACACATTGACCGGTCCAAATAGATCCATGTGTAGTAGTTGTAAAAGGTCTTCAATTATTGACTCAAGCTTCCTTTTGAATGATGCCTTAATTTTCTTTCCTTTCTGACAGGCATCACACAATCCATCCTTTGAGAATTCCACTTGAGGAATGCCTCTTACCAAATCTTTCTTGACTAGTTCATTCATAGTCTTGAAGTTAATATGGGACAGCTTCTTGTGCCATAGCCAACTCTCATCTTGACGTGCCTTGATGAAGAGACAAATAACAGATTCTGCATTTGATGAGTTGAAGTCAGCTAGATACACATTTCCTTTTCTCACTCCAATGAGAACCACTTTGTTGTTTTTCTTGTTGGTCACAATACAGGCTTCAGAATTGAATGTTATAGAGTTGCCCTTATCACAAAGCTGGCTGATACTCAACAGATTATTCTTGAGTCCATCCACTAGGGCAACTTCCTCAATGATGACATTTTCTTTAGAAATTAATCCATATCCCATAGTATAACCCTTGTTGTCATCTCCAAAAGTAATACTTGGGCCAACTCTCTCCTTGAACTCAGTGAGCAGGGTAGAATCTCCAGTCATGTGCCTTGAGCACCCACTATCCAAATACCAAATATTCTTTCTGATTCCCTGCACACAACAAAATCAAATCAAGTTGATTTTGGTACCCAAGTTTCCTTGGGTCCTATTTTGTTAACCTTTTTCTTAGGTTTCTTAGACCTTTCCTCATTTGACTTAGGTATCTGAGATTCATCCTTAGTCATTTGCGTGGGACCTTGAAACCATTCATCATTGCAGAATTATCATGCACATGATGATTAACATGGAAAGAAATATTCTGTGCAAACATGTTATTTCAGTAAGGCATGTTAAATGATTTTTGTGGCATACTAAATGCAGCATAGTAAGGTTTTTGTGCAAATGGCATATTAGCAAATTATGTATTAAAATTATGTGCAGACATAACATTCACATGCATTGTAGGCATGTTAGGAAATGAAGAAGTTGCAGACATGGGTGCAGGCATAGCAAGTTTGCAATTAACAGACAAATGATTAACACTACCATATTTCACATAGACTTTTCTTGGTGTATATTTATCAAGTTTGTAGTTGTTATGTTTGTTAATCCATACTTCCCATTCCTATTGTTTTTCCTTTGTGATTCTGCTTTAACTTCAATTTTCTCCAATCTGTCATTCAATTGCTTGATAGACAGATGTCCTACATTGACTCTCTTGTTCTTTTTCACTTGACTTGTTTCTCCTGGAACAAAGTTCTTGGAAACTGATCCATATTTCTCATTTAACTTGGCTAGCCGGGATTTGCTAACTAGCTTTTTATCACTCAATGGATGTGGTTCCTTGTCTTTAGACGAATAATTCTTTTGATCATTCGAGGATAACATTCATCATCCGTCGAATCCACATCCGTTGAAAGTCCTTCTTCCAAGTTGGGATTCAATTTCTCTTTTCTCTTTATCCAGGCTTCATCACAGAAGGATTATATACCTTAAACTTTAGTAATTTGAGCATGGACATCTCTGGATGATTTCCATTCCTTAATTACTTCATATTCTCGTTCAAGTTGCTTTCTTAAAATATTCTCTTTCTTTAAGGATTCAGTCAGTTCATCTTTGGCAATCTTGCACTCCATCTTCAGTTTCTCAAACTCAACAAATTGAGATTCTAACACATTGTTTTTTTCACTTAAAAACAAATCGTACTCTTTAATTTTTGTGTTTTCTTTAGTGAGAGATTTGAGTGTAACACGCATATGATATAATTCAGTAGACATGTCATTTATAGCATCATTACACTTAGTTTTAGATAAGTGTGCTAGATTAGCAGTGATTGCCTTATTACTGGATGAATTGACCTCTGTTTCGTCTGATTTGGCCATAAGTACTAGATTAACATAGCTTGTATCCTCATCCTCCTCTAATCCATCAACAGTCCAGTCATTTTCCTGAGTTAGAAAGGCCATTTCCTTATGTTTGAGCAACTCAAAGTATTTCTTTTTGTAATCCACATGCTCAAACTTCTTTCTTTCAGGATCAGGCTTTCTACACTCATTTGCAAAATTACCACTCAAGCCACACTTAAAACATTTCAACTTTAACTTGTCAACCATGTTTTTGTTAGGCTTGGATGCTCCAAAATTCTTCTTAATTTGAGCTTGGAAAACCTTCTGGATAGAAAATCCAGATGCTCATCTATGTCATGCATATCATCTTGACTAAGATGGTCTTCATTTTCAGCTACTATCCCTTTTCCTATGCCTTCACAAACTCTAGGGTTTGGTGCAGATTCCACAACTTAAACATTTATCTCCATCTCTTTCTATTGCTCAACAACCAATGCAATGGACCTTTCTTTCTTCCTTTCTAAAGCTTCTCATCTTGCTCTATTTCAAGCTCTTAGGTTTTTAGAATCCCATGCAGTCTGTCCAAGGTATATTCCTTGTAATCTTGAGAGTTTTTAAGTGAGACTGTCATGGGCTTCCATTCTTTTGACAGAGATCTAAGGAATTTGAGGTTTGAGTCTTTTGGCTAATAGACTCTTCCATGCAACTTTAGAGAATTTAGTAGTTTTGGAACCTACTGAATATGTCAGTGAATGACTCACTTTCTTCACTATGAAAATGCTCATATTGCTGAATCAAGAGTTGCATTTTATTTCCCCTAACTTACTCAGTTCCATCTAGAGATGCACAAAAAGCTCGGGCCCGAAAATCTTGTCCGACCCGATCCGGTCAAAGACCGGTCAAGCCCGGCCCGGTCCCGGCCCGGGCTTAGGGCCTTGACGGGCCTTATATATTTAGGCAAAGCCCGGCCCGGCCCGGTTAAAAGCCCGGGCTTCGGCCCGGCCCGATTAAAAGCCCGAAAAAGCCCGATTAAAATCTGATTATTCTAATATATTTTCTTATATATTTATGAATTCATATTTACTATAAATATAAATAATACTTTAAACACACATATATTTACATATTTGTGATTAATAATATTATTTATATACTTCATTGCATAAATAATAAAAGAAGATATAGTAAATACACTATATATATTTGGATAATAATGATAAAACATATTATTCTATAAACATGTTTATTTTTTGCCGAACTTAAATGTTTTCAACGAAGTAATGTTTTCATAAAATATTCCATGTAAACTGATACATTTTTACGATGATCTAGTTGCTAACATATGTAGTCTTCAGAATCACTAATAAAACTCGATCCAATTTAAATTAGAAAAAGCCCGGCCCGATCCGATCCGGCCCGAAAAAAGCCCGGTTAGGCCCGCCTCAAGGGCCCAAACCGGGCTCTGATATTTTCGGAAAGCCCGGCCCGGTCAAAGTCAAAGCCCGAAAAGCCCGGCCCGGTCAAAGTCCGGGCTTTTTAAGGCCCGGTCAAAGCCCGACCCGGTGGGCCTTTTGTGCATCTCTAGTTCCATCACATATAACTTGAATTGTATCCCAGACATCTTAAGCAGTTTTACAATTGATGATGTTGTCAAACATGTCACCATCAACACCATTAAATAAAATGTTCATGATCTTCTTATCCTTATGAACTTGTTCAATATCTGGATCAAACCATTCTACTCTAGGCTTTAGGATATATGTTTCATTTCCTGTAGCAGCTCTCATGGGGACATGAGGACCTTTCTCAATACGGTCCACATATTTTTCATCTTGAGAAAGGAGATGCAGGTGCATTTTCACCTTCCAATGGTAATAGTTGTCTTTGTCCAGAAATGGAATTTTTACTCCAACATCTTTTCTGCTCATCTTGTTAGTTGTTGTGATCTTTAAACTGTTTATTCTTCAAGAGCTCGCTCTGATACCAATTGTTATTCCCAAACAATCTAACAAAGAATTACAGAAGGGAGGTTGAATGTAATTCTGGCTACTTTTCAATTTTAAGAAATGTTCTACTTTGAATATATAACTGTGTTTGATTTAGCTAAGGTGTGGTGTTAGATATATTTGAGATGTTATGTCTAATATGATTCATGTTTAGTTTTCAGATCTTAACAAACATGACATATCAGGACTTACTGAAATCAGAACTTACTGGAATTCAGAACTTAATATCAGAACTTAAGGTCATATCAGAACTTAAGTGCAGGAAGACTTTTATATAAGAAAGGAAGCTGATTTATAGTAGAAGATTAAGACTAAAACAAAAGAAGATATGCATGTAAAGAGTTAGAAGACTGGAAGACTTGTAGAAGATATCTGATTGATATATTTTAGGAGACAAAATTATATTCCATATTAATTAAAATATATCTTATAACTGTGTACTATATAAACACAGACTTAGGGTTTACACTATATGTGTTATCATTATCGAGAAGATTATACATTGTAACCTAGCAGCTCTTAGTGATATTTGTTCATCACTGAGAGAGAATAACAATTCTTATTGCAACAGAGTTTATTCAATATACTTGATCTTTGTTACATACTTATGTTAAAATGATTTGATTGTATAAACACTGTATTCAGCCCCCTTCTACAGTGT
The DNA here is from genome assembly GCF_009905375.1 of Apium graveolens. Lineage (NCBI taxonomy): Eukaryota > Viridiplantae > Streptophyta > Magnoliopsida > Apiales > Apiaceae > Apium > Apium graveolens. The sequence goes on from NW_027421581.1 coordinate 30,822, forward strand.
TGTGTAACCTAACAAGTGGTATCAGAGCCTTTCCGTTAACACATATACTGTAAAGATCCAAACAATCATGTCTGAAGAAGCATAAACTCCAACCAAGCCCACCAAAACTCAAGAAACTCAAAACACTCAAACCCACAGTCGATATGAGACTATTAGGGTTCCCATACTGAGACCTTCTGAGTATCCCATATGGAAAGTGAAGATGGCTATGTTTCTGGAAGCTACAGATCCAGAATACCTTGATAAAATTAATAAAGGACCACATAAGCCAACCAAGCTCTCTGTTGTAGTTGCTAATCAACCAGCAAAGACCATACCAAAGGAGAAAGGTGAGTATACAGCTGAAGACATCTCATCTATTGCCAAGGATGCAAGGGTAAGCCATTTGCTGCATAGTGCCATTGATAATGTCATGTCAAACAGGGTAATTTATTACAAGACTGCAAAGGAGATATGGGATGCTTTGTAGACAAGATATCAGGGAACTGATGCAATCAAGAAAAACATGAAGACTATACTCACTCAAGAGTATGAGCACTTTGACTCAAAAGCTGATGAGTCATTAACTGATTTATATGACAGGTTTGCCAAACTCTTGAATGATCTGTCACTAGTGGACAAGGAATATGATCTTGAAGATTCAAATCTAAAATTCTTTTTAGCTCTTCCTGAAAATTGGGATTTGATGTCTACTACCATAAGAGACAACTATGACCTTACTGAAACTACTCTTGATGAATATTCTCAAGACTCATGAACTTGAGATGGATCAAAGGAGCAAGAGGCATGGAAGAAAGTCAAGGACAGTTGCTCTTAAAGCTGAGGAGGAATCTCCTAAAGTTGTTTCCTCAAAGAGGGGCAAAGGAAAGGCTCTCATCATAAAGTCTAATTCAGAGTCATCATATTCTGATGATGATGATTCAAAAACTGAAAGTTTACCTGAAATAGATGCTGATGAAGAGATGATGAAATTGTGTGCTCTTATGGTGAAGGGTATCACAAAGTTAGCCTATAGAAAATTCAGAATAGGCAAGAAGTTTTCCAGGAAAAGTGGAAGTTCTGATAAGAAAGGGTTCAGAAAGTCTGAAGGTAAAGGAAAGTCTGACAGAGGAGACAGCTCAAATGTCAAATGCTACAATTATGGTGAAAGAGGCCACATATCTCCTAAATGCAAGAAAGGAAAAAGTGACAAAGGCAAGGCACTTGTCATAAAGAAGAAAAGCTGGACAAACACTTCAGATTCTGAACATGAGGTGAACTATGCCTTGATGGCAAATGCTGATGGCAGTCCTGAAACTGCTGAATTAAAGGTACCTCAAACAACTTATGCTTTTCATACTGATGATATTACTGAGTTGAGATTATATCTTAAAACCAAGTTCATTAGTTATAGAGATCAGTCTTTAACATGTGAAAGATTAACATCTGAAAATCTTGCTTTTAAAAAGAGGAATGACTATTTAGAAAAAGAGTTAGTTATGTTTCATCAAACTCAGAAAGAAAGAGATGATGCTTTTTATGTTAGAGATGAAGTGCTAAAATTGAATGAATCTCTAAAAACTGAGTTAGAAAAGGAAAGAGAAATTATCAGAACTTGGACTAACTCTGGAAGAACAACTCAGAATTTACTAAGTAGTGGAAACTGAAAAGAGGGCTTAGGTTATGGAGATGATAAAAGTGAAAAAAGGAACTGAATAAATTGAGCCAATTTTTGTTAAACAGACTGCTAAGCCAAAGGTAAACCCTGTTAAGTTTGTAGCAAAAATTGTAAAGTCTGATTCTGAAAGGATGAAAGAGTCTAGGACAGAAGTCAAGGAAAAGTCAACTTCTGACAAATTAGAACAGGATAAACCAGCTGTAGTAAACATAGGCTTAATGACAAGAAGCAGCTTAAGAAAAAGCTGAAAGAAATTATGAATGTCAATAAGGTAAATGAAGCTAGGAAAAATAGGAATGGAAAGGAAGGTGTGAATAAAAGCAATAATTATATGCATGTTCCTAGTGCTCCTAGAAAGAAATGTTATAACTATGGAAACTCTAACCATATTGCTTCTTTTTACAGGAAAAATAAAGATATAAACTCTTTACCTCCTAATTCAGGAGTTAAGAGTCAGTCTGTTAGGTTTAAGCCACAAAATCCTTGTTTTCATTGTGGTAGTTTATGGCATTCCATTTATACTTGTAAGGAATATCATAGTCTGTACTATGATTATTATCAAATAAAACCTTCTTTGAAGAAAGTTACTTTAATTCCTTCTAGTGTAAAGTCTGATGCAAAGTCTGATTTAAATTCTGATAAACAGCATGTTAGCATAAACTCTGAAACTAAATCCGTTGCAAATGCTAACAAACTTAAAAAGGCCAAAAGATCCAAGCAAGCCTGGGTCCTTAAAACTAACCAATAGTGGTCTTTGTGATTGCAGGGCAACATGAAAAATATCCTAGTGCTGGATAGTAGATGTTCAGGACATATGACTGGAAATAAAGCCCCGCTATCAGACTTTGTGGAGAAAGCTGGCCCATGAGTTCATTATGGAGATGGCAACATACGAAAAACTCTAGGATATGGCAATATCAATCTTGGGAATGTCATCATTGAATCAATAGCTCTTGTCTCAGGACTTAAACACAATCTACTAAGTGTGAGTAAAATCTGTGATAGAGGTTATCATGTGGATTTCTTTGAAGAACACTGTGAAGTTTTAAGCAATTCTACAGGCAAAGTGGTTCTGAAAGGTTACAGGCATGGTAACATTTATGAAGCCAGACTTTCAATAAGTTCTGATGGTTCTGCAATTTATCTGTTGAGTAGAGCATCAATTGAAGAAAGCTAAAATTGGCACAAAAGATTCTCTCACTTAAACTTCAACAACATAAATGAGCTAGTAAAGAAAGATCTTGTGAGAGGACTGCCAAAATCAGTATTTACTCTTGATGGCCTTTGTGATTTATGTCAAAAGGCAAAACAAAGAAAATCTTCATTCAAGAGCAAAACTGAATCTTCAATTCTTGAGCCTTATCATCTACTGTATATTGATCTATTTGGTCCAGTCAATGTTATGTCTATTGCAAAGAAGAAATATGCTATGGTTATAGTGGATGAGTTCACAAGATACACTTGGGTGTATTTCTTGCACAAGAAGAATGAAACTGCATCTACTCTAACTGATCATGTCAAACAGCTGGATAAATTGGTCAAAGATTCTGTTAAAATAATAAGAAGTGATAATGGCACTAAGTTCAAGAATTCAATCATGGAAGAGTTCTGCAAAGAGCATCGAATCAAACAGAAATTTTCTGCACCTGAAACTCCACAACAAAATGGAGTTGTAGAAAAAAAGAACAGGACTCTCATTGAAGCTGCACAAACTATGCTTGATGAAGTAAAGCTACCAACCTACTTTTGGGTTGAAGCTGTGCAGACTGCTTGTTTTACACATAATGCAACACTCATAAACAAGTATGGAAAAACACCATATGAGATGGTGAAGAAAAAAAAGCTAAATCTGAAATACTTTCATGTATTTGGATGTAAGTGTTTTGTTCTTAAGACTCATCCTGAACAACTGCCAAAATTTGATTTAAAAGCTGATGAAGGAATTTTTGTTGGATATCCACTTTCCACAAAAGTCTTCAGAGTCTACAATTTAAGAACAAGGGTTTTTATGAAATCTATCAATGTATCTTTTGATTATAAGAAGATTACTGGACTTACAGATTTTAATGATCATGATCAACTGAGATTTGAAAATGAAGATTTAAATTCTCATTCTGTAAATTCTGATGACTTAAACTCTGATCCTGTAAGTACTGACGGATTAAGTTCTGATGTCATTGAAACTGTAGTAACAACTCCAAAGGAAAATGCACCTATCGGGGGGAAGAATCTGAAGATCCTACCACAACTCAAGACTCTCAAGAAATATCAGAACCTGTCACTGGCTCTTCAAGTTCTGATGAGCCAAGTTCTGATAATTCTGGAAACTCTGATACTTCAAATCCTGAAGGATCCAACTCAAATTCTGAAGTTTCAGAGAGCATAACTACAGGGGGAGCATCAGAAAATGTTGATGGAGATAGCATGGATCGTGGGGGAGGTACCAGTTCTAGAGAACAACTTCCATCTGCAAGGAAGTGGACTAAATCACATACACCTGACTTGATAATTGGATATCCTGAAGCAGGTGTCAGAACTAGAACCGCAACATCAAATGAATGTCTCTATCATTCTTTTCTATCTCTTACTGAACCAAAGAAAGTGGAAGAAGCTCTTCAAGATGCTGATTGGGTGCAAGCAATGCAGGAATAGTTAAATGAATTTGAAAGAAATAAAGTCTAGACCCTAGTGCCAAGACCAAAGAACAGATCAGTTGTTGGCACAAAGTGGGTGTTCAGAAATAAAACTGACAGTGATGGCATAATTATAAGGAACAAAGCAAGGCTGGTTGCTAAAGGCTACTCTCAACAGGAGGGTATTGATTATGATGAAACATTTGCACCAGTTGCTAGATTTGAAGCCATAAGAATCTTTTTGGCTTATGCTGCTCATAAAAAGTTTAAAGTCTTTCAAATGGATGTGAAAAATGCTTTTCTCAATGGAGAATTGGAAGAAGAGGTATATGTTGAACAACCTCCAGGATTTGAAGACTCAAAATTTCCAAATCATGTCTACATATTAGACAAAGCACTTTATGGCCTTAAGCAAGCTCCAAGAGCATGGTATGAGACTTTAGCTCAATTCCTTCTTGAAAGTGGATTTCATAGAGGTACAATTGATAAAACACTGTTCTACCTCAACCATGGAAAAGACTTACTTTTGGTACATATATATATTGATGATATCATATTTGGTTCTATAAATGCCAAACTCTATGAAAGGTTTGCAAAGCTAGTGCAGTCAAGATATCAAATGAGTATGATGGGAGAACTTAGTTATTTTCTGGGACTTCAAGTCAAGCAAAATGAAGAAGGTACTTTTATCTGTCAATCCAAGTACACCAGAAATTTACTTAAGAAATTTGGAATGCAAGACAGTACAACTGCATCCACTCCCATGGCTACTACAACCAAGTTAGATAAAGATACTGGTTCATCAGTAGATATTACTAACTACAGAGGTATGATTGGCTCTTTACTCTATTTAACTGCAAGTAGACCCGATATCATGTATGCTACCTTTCTTTGTGCAAGATTTCAGGCTGATCCAAGAGAACCTCATCTAATAGCCATGAAAAGAATTTTCAAGTACCTCAAGGGTACAACTGATCTAGGATTGTGGTATCCTAGAAAATCAGATTTTAAGCTAATAGGTTACTCAGATGCAGATTTTGCAGGATGCAATATAGACAGGAAAAGCACAAGTGGAAGCTGCCAATTTCTTGGAGGCAGGTTGGTTTATTGGTTTAGCAAGAAACAGAAATCAATTTCTACATCAACTGTAGAAGCAGAATATATTACTGCAGGAAGCTGTTGTGCACAGATTCTTTGGATGAAGAATCAGTTACTGGACTATGGGTTAGAATTTTCTAAAATACCTATTTACTGTGATAATCAAAGTGCTATTGCTATGATAGGTAATCCAGTTCAACACTTAATGCAAAGCACATCAGCATTAGGTACCATTTTATAAGGGAACACGTGATGGAAGGTACAGTGGAATTGTATTTTGTTCCAACAGATCAACAACTAGCAGATATCTTCACAAAACCACTATGTGAAGCTACTTTTACAAGACTGGTAAATGAACATGGAATGGTTCCAGGTTCTTTCTCTAAATCTGCTTAGTTTTTGTTCTCATGCATCAGACTTTATGACCAGTGTTTACAGATTGTCTTATCTTCATGTAATCTTTGCTTAAACTGTAATAAATTAAATGATGATTGTTATCTGATATGGATCTATATACTCTGATAGTGATTTGAATGTTCTGTGACTATTCAATCCAATGAGGATAAATGTGCTAGATGCTGGCCTAGTAATCTTTAACATACTAGAAATCCCATGTTTGAATTAGTTGTTTATGTGGAAATTCCTTAACACAAGCAAATTCTGATTTTGAGCTTAGTCAAATTTACTTTGTGTATCTTATTACTAAGTCACAAACTAGATTCTTGCTTCTTATCTGTCAAATTCTGATGTCAGTAAATCTTAAGGATAAACTAAATGCTGATAAGCCTCACTTATCTAAAGAAAAGAAAAGAAAAGAAAATTAAAGTCAGGTACTCCTTTGAGATCTAGAGTAAATATGTGGAAGGGAAGACCCAAGTGCATTGATGGTATTAAGTTATATGCATTAGAAAAGCAAATAAATTTTTCTTGGTGACCTTTCACATTCTCTGATTACTGGAGAAATACTCTGATAATAGCATAAATTCTGATAGCAGTTGTGACTTATTTATACTGAGAAGCCACTGTGAAAAAGAATTATAAAAGATGCATAAAATGAGAACAAACAATTGAGGTGGACTCATGCACAAATTTATCCAATAGTAGACTTCATTATTAATGACAGATTTTAAGCACTTTTCTTAGTTATGCCTTATTTCTAAGATGTACTGAAGTATATCAGACTTTAATCTTTATCAGATATTTTGCAAATGCGCACACTCTCACTCCATATGAATGATGAAAATTACTGTAGTGATCAAGTTGTTTCAAATAAACAGTTACGTGTCATATGAATAAATTCTGAGGACAAGTTCTGATGGAAGTTCTGATGATTAAACTCTGAAAAACAAGTCAGTATTTGTATGAAGAATCACAGTAATAAACATTCACTTTTCCAGTACAGAAGCCATGTTCTGATGACTGTTAAAATCTGATAGTAGTCAAGTTTTGATATTAAATTCTGAGGGAAACTGTGATGCTTATGTGGCATTATTTATATACTTGACTTATTTGTGGTAAATACTGAAACAATCATATTTAATCAGAATATAATTAGGTGAGATAAAAACAATCATTTGGGTTAGTGGTAAACGTGTTTGTCTTGAAAAACTGCATGTGCACAGTATTTATTACTTATTTCTCGTGCCCACTAACTCCTGGTTTAACTATTGACTGTTCACATATTTCCAGGTGTAAACTGTCTACCATACTTCACGTGGGTTGTATAAATAAGAAAGTTAAAAGATTTTACAATCTTTTACCTACTTCTCTCATTCTCTTATCTCTCTTATTTTCTCTCACCCACTAATATTCTCTGAAGCTTTTTTTCATACAGGAATTTTATCAAACACCTTGCAAACACTCTTTTTCTCACTTGATTTTTAACAGAAATGGCCCCAAAAGATATTATTTTCAATGGAGCTAAGTTTTTTCCTAACAACTACTCAGCTATTCTCTCTAAGGATGAAGCTCCATCAGAACTTCACTTCATCCAAGACTTTTTGTCTCGAAGTGAAATAGGCTATGCACTGATCCAACCAGACTCATTCTCAGGAACTCAAGTGCTGGAGTTCTGGAGGTCAGGAGTGTATGATGATGGTAGTGCCAATGGGTCTCCAAGTATTGTATTTACAACAGGGGAGGATTCCCATGTGGTGACTTTGGCCACAGTTCGACAAGCACTTCATCTGCCAGACAACTGCATTTTTTCAACAGTTGAGGAGCCAACTCTTCAACAGCTAATGGCCAATCTGGGCTATGAGCAAACTTTGGCAAAGCTTGGACAACTAAAGAGACCCCACCTCAGGAGGGAATGGAGTTTCTTCTTTGATTGCATCATAAGAACCTTTACAAACAATTGTTTAAACTTTGATGCAATTCCTATCCTCAGTCAGCAAATTGGGTATACTCTGATTACTCAATCTCATTTTGATTTTACTACTGTTGTACTAGGATTCAAAGGGGATAGGATGACAGAAGATAGAAATACTGTATATTTTGCTAGATCCTGTCAACTAATTTACAGCTTTTGTAACCCTGATGCACCCCAATTAGCAAGTGAGTTGCTTTCCCCATTTAAACTTGCTAAGAGAGCCTTTACTGACTTATTATCTGCTGATAATAAGAAAACTATTTTGAGACCTCTCGAAATTCCTACATCTGTAAAACAATTTTTATTAAACTCTGACCTAGCCACATACACTGCTCTATATCCTGATATCCAAGCATCTCATCTTCAACCATCAGTACCTACCACCACTACACAATCACCTCAAACTTCTCAACCACAACCACAACCTACCATCAGAACATACTTCCAACCAACACAACCCTCACAACAACAACCATCCGCACCTACCATTAGACCTTCACCTTCCAGGCCCAAAAGGGCAAAGTCTGTTCCTCAACCTCCATAAAAGAGAAGAAAAATGATTCTCAGGGATGAATCTGATAGTGAAGAGGAAGCACAGGTTAAAGCATCAGAACCTGTGACTAATGAAGCTGAAACTCTGGTATTTCATAAAGAAACAGAAGCTGAAGGGTCAACCCATCAGGTAAATGCTGAAGCTCAAAGTTTTGATACTTTGAAGAGGAAGAAAACTGCTAGTTCTGATGCTGCTGAAGCAACTCCTTCTCTAACAAGGAGATTGAAGAAAATGAGGGCTAAAAGGCACATGGCTAAGCCTCCATCAGAAGATACTATTGAAGAAGCTGAGGAAGGGGATCGGGAATCTCTGATCTCAAATCCAATTGTGATTGAATCTCTGCCACCTCCAGTTAAAGCCAAAGACACTGCTAATGATACAATGGTCACTCCTATTGTCTCTCCAGTTAGAGAAACAAAAGTTGAAGATTCAAGATTAAGTCCTGAAATTAAATTTCAAAGGCTGATTATACCAACTGTTCTTTTTTTGGAAGCTCCTACAGCAGCTCAACCATCTCAAGCCAATCCAATCTTAAATGCCGAGATACCATCTACACCAATAACACCAATTCTAGAGATAAATTCTGATGCTCAGAATTTAGAAGAAGTTGTTCCTGAATCTCTAGTTTCTTCACACACTCTAGTACTGTCTGAACATACTATGTCTTCTTCAAGTTCTGAAGACAGTGTTTCTGTACATACTCCAACTCCTGTACTTGGAAAGGAAGCATTGGTCAAGAAATTTATTGAACAGGATGCTCCTGTACCTTGGGATGAAACTCATAGAGGAGTAGAGTGGACCAAGAAGTGGAATAATTCTGATTTAATTCCAAGCTCTAAAGGTCTGACAGAGCACATTGCTAAAGCTAATGAGCTTGTGATAAATTTTGATATCAAGACACAACTCAAGATCACTGCTCTATCTACTAAGAACCTTCAAGGTCTACACTCACAAACTCAAGAAAAGGTTGATAAGCTTCTTGAAAAAGCTGAAAAGCTAGATATGGAGACCAAGCTTGACAAAAAGAGGTTTATCAGACCTATTCCTGAAAAGGTAGAAGCAATTGAGAAAGTACAAGAGAAGCAACAGGCCCAAATCTCTGAGGTCCTGGCTAATCAAGCTTCTCAAAAGGCTCAATTGAATGATATTCAATCTTCAGAGGAACTTCTTCTCTCACTCCTACTATCAGATGATGCCAAAAAGGGGGAGAAGATAGTTAAGTCTAAATGCTCTAATGATCAAATACTGAAGAAGAAAGATGATGAAGCTGATGACCAGGGAAACCCTAGCAAGGGTAGAGGTCAAGTTTAAAGTAAAGGACAGAGCAGCAAGGTTTCTTCTAGGAAACTAATTACTGATGCAAGCAGATCTTCTATTCAAAAGAAGACAAGTTCTAAAGCTGCTAAAACTCAAAATCTGATGGCAAATACTGATACTCAAAATCTGATATCAAGTTCTGATGAGCAAAGTCTGATGACAAAGCCTGATGTTCTGATACAAGGTGGAAGTCAAGATTCTCAAAAGTTCATGCAAACTCTGAAGCTCAAGGAAAAGAAGACTACTGTCTACTATAAAAATCCCAAGATTCAAACACTTGATGAGGAAATTGCTAGAAGATTATTTTTAAAGCATAATCCAGGAATGGATTTGGAAAATCTCAAGGAGGAAGAAGCTAGATTTAAAGCTGAAAAGACAAATCTAAAGCCAAAAGCTTCTGTTACAAAGAAACCTTCAAGGCCTAAGGTAAAAGGCATTGTGATCAAGGAGAAGTCACATACTAAGGAATCAAAGCCCAAATAAGATCACAATCTGATATTGATCCCAAAGACAAAGGGAAGGGAAAAGTTGATGAACCAACCGAGCCACTGGAGATGAAAATTCCTCAAATTCTGATGAAACCAGTGTGCAAAATGGTTCAAGTTACTGATGATACTCTTGCTGAAGATGAAGATGTTCAAACTTTGAAAAGAAGGAAGATTTCTGAAGAATCAAAGACAACCTCTGACAAGGCTCAAGTTGTTCAGAGTAAAGAACAGCAAGCTACAGCAGAAATAACAAGTTTTGATAAAGTCATCAAGACATCAACCTCTGACAGTGCTCAACTTGATTTAGACAAGATGGAAGTAGCTGATAAAAAGAAACTTTTGTGGAAAAATGTCAAACCATCAGATCCAAAGAAAAGCCAATTGCTGTCTACTTTCATGACTATTGGATTAAATGCTAGAGAACCAAGAGACAGGGCTGGACTAGGTTCTGATGAAGCAAAGATCAAGACAGGAGTTGAAGTTGCTACGAGAGATCCATTTCTATTAACTGATAGACCTCTTGAAGATGTTACACAGAAACACCTTGATAAGGTTATCTCTGTTCAAGTGGTACTGGATGCTCATGACAAGCACAATGTCAAGGAAAATCTGATTCTATTTCTTGAAGATGGAAGGACGTATCAAATGTCAGAATCATATGTGCTGAACAAATCACTGAAAGAACTTTAATTTTTTCATTACCTTTTAGAGGTAAAGTCTGATATTACCAAGAGATGGTCTAATTTCATATTGAAGACCATCAGAGATAAAGCAAGAATTTCTGGTTCAAGAATTACAGAATTCATTCCTAGTATTGTTGAAGATGATGGAAGTGAAACTCCAATGAAGAAGAATTCTGCTAAGCTTAAAGTGTTACTGAATAAGAAATGTCTATGCTAAATGAAGATTCTTCTCATCCTAGGGTAATAAGACTGAGTGATGGTTTAGAAAGAAACCATATCTCTACTTTAAGGACTACAATCTACCATATTGGAAGTCAGAATGAAGAGATGAAGCAAGTCAAGACTACAATGTCTCAAGTCCTGAGGATTAAAGAAGAAAAGCTGATATCAAGCTTTGTCAAGAATCATTATGGATTCAGATGGACTCAGTGAGATTGGTAAAAGCTACAAGGACTGTAAGTTGTAGTTAGATATCTAGTTAAACTCTTATTGCATTTGTACTTAAATGTTTTTGACATCATCAAATCTATTAACTTGTATATTTTGCATAATTTACAAGTCGGGGGAGATTGCTAGATATATTTGAGATGTCATGTCTAATATGATTCATGTTTAGTTTTCAGATCTTAACAAACAGGACATATCAGGACTTACTGAAATCAGAACTTACTGGAAGTCAGAACTTCATATCAGAACATAAGGTCATATCATAACTTAAGTGCGGGAAGATTTCATATAAGGAAGGAAGCTGATTTATAGTAGAAGATCGAGACTAAAACAAAAGTAGATATGCATGGAAAGAGTTAGAAGACTGGAAGACTTGTAGAAGATATCTGATTGATATATTTTAGGAGACAAAATTATATTCCATATCAATTAGAATATATCTTGTAACTGTGTACTATATAAACACAGACTTAGGGTTTATACTATATGTTTTATCATTATCGAGAAGATTATATATTGTAACCTAGCAGCTCTTAGTGATATTTGTTCATCACTGAGAGAGAACAACAGTTCTAATTGTAACAGAGTTTATTCAATATACTTGATCTTTGTTACATACTTGTGTTAAAACGATTTGATTGTATAAACACTGTATTCAACCCCCTTCTACAGTGTTGTGTGACCTAACATGCGGAATGAAAGTATTGAAGAAATCAAACACAAAGTAATCAAATACAAGTATTTAAAAACTTTCTGGTGGATTGAACTTTTCCACCAGAGATATATATTAATTTGAGAACTCTGTGATGCAAGATTTGCACAGCTTCTTACAAGTTGAACTTGCAAAGAACATAGAAATTCTTTACAAATATATCTTTATCTAGTTCTCTGGTAATTGCTTTCTAACTTTTTATATATTTTTCTACTCGCTACTCTTGGTTTATATATCACCAAGTTATATGATAAGAAGACAAATAAATAAGACAAAATGTTTCTAGTCTAATTTCATGCTCCTTCATTTCTCTATCCAGCATCTTTGAATATCTTCAAGTTAGCATGGAAATGGAAATGCTTCTTTGTTCTCTAAAACCTGTAAGTAGGCTGCCACATTCCATTTGCATATAATCAACGCATGTGACTGTCAAATCACTATTAACTGTTTTTGAATTTGATCATCCATTGAAACTCTGTAAGATCATCCGTTGAAACTCTGTAGGATCATCCATTGAGACTTTGGTTGATCATCCGTTGAAACCTTGTGGAACATCCATTGAGAGCATCTTTATAGCAGTTAACTCTATTTCACTTATACACGATTACAAGGCATCTAATATTTACAGTTAGCCAACCTATCTTGTATATCAATCTAGTAGTCAGTATGACTTAAACATTTTACAACATCTAGTTCTCTAAGGCATTACAATATGCATAAATATGCTACTAAACTTATTAAAACATAAGCTACCCTTTCAACGAATATTAATGTGATCATCCGTTGAAAGCTATAAAATCAATAAATTAAATCTACTAAGGTGTGTTGTTTAACTTATCATCAAGTACACAACATATTCCTAACAATGCATCACTGCTAGAATTTCTTTTTGGATCACTTTACTCATGTCTTCTGCTGGTAAGGTGCAACTTATTCATGTTGTGATGTTCTCCATCCAATCTGATTGGTCTAATCACTCCATTCTCCCGGGCGCCACTCATAGGGCTATTCAAAAGATCCCCACTAGGTTCCTATAGAAGGGTGATAGCACTCACAAAGGAGTGGCAAAGGTTGGTTCAGAGAAAATCTATTATCCCCGCAATAAAGGTGGCCTCGATATTCGTAATCCGGTTGAACGGAACATTGCTCAGATTTTAATGCATATTTGTAGAGTGGTTGGTAAGCACAACTCTCTATGGGCTCTTTAGATCCACAAGACGACTCTTAAACGTAATTTTTTCCGTACTATGAAAGTCCCAACTGATGGTTTATGTATATGGAGGAAAGTACTCAAATCTCGTGACTTGGCTGGATAGTTCTTGGTTTTTCAACCTGGCAATGGCAATAACACATTGTTCTAGTTCGACCCTTGGTGGCATAACTACTGTGTTGCTCAGCACAAGCATGAAATTGTTATTTCTCAGCTTGTCTTAACTTAGAATTAGAATGTTGGCTCTCTTATTCAGTCAGGGGCTTGGGTGCTTCCAAGGATTAACCAGAGATTATGGCATGTAAGCCCTGTCATCACTCACTAACTCTAACACTTTGATTTCCCGGACTTTGATCAAACTAAGGAAGATGTTATTATTTGGAACAATACTCAACTTAGAAAGCTTAAAACCTGGCACATTTGGAATATTATCAGATTTTGGCTCCCGGAGGCACCTTGGCACCATCTTGTTTGTCATAAACTTAGAGTCACTAGGTATGATCATCATCAATGGCTCATGTGACTAGGGAGGCTCCAAAATCTTTATATACTAGCTTCTTTTGGTCTATAGGTGCCTATGCACTGCTACTTGTGTGTTAGAGGACACGAGACTTCATATCACATATTTGCTTCATGTCGCTACAGTAAATATATCTTGGAGTGTCTTGCTCACAAACTGCATATTACTTTGGTGGATGGTACATGGTTAGACATATAACATGCTGGAGGCCTTATTTCTTTCTAGTGTTCTAAGGCTCCTCGCACTCCTGGCTCTTCAGATTTTCTCTTATCACATATGGAAGCATAATGCTCATGCACATAACAAAGTCATCTTTGGTCCTGCTAAGCTGCTTACTGGAATTCTGGCAGAGACTAAAGCTAGAATCTCCTTTTCTGATTGGTATTTGAAATTAGATTGTATATATGATTTATTTAATAGACTAGTCTGACCTATGGCCCTTCTTTTTTACTTTGTATCTTCAATTTAGTTCAATTAGATTGACTACAAACGAATCTCTCTAAGACATGTCTTAGAGCAAAGGTCGATCCTTGTGTATGTGTGTGTGTGTGTGTGTCTATACTATCTTGTCAAGAAAAGGGCTGAGTTCTGAATATGCAAGTTTAAGATTAAACAAAGTTTGCATCAAAACAATTTTTACAAGTTTAAGATTTAAACAATACTTCATAAAAGGTTCTCATAGTTGAAGCTCGAGAAATAATATTTTAATAATTATAGTTTTGTATATTTTATATCAAAATTGATATAAATCATATGATAGATTATTATTTATTTATTATTTTAATAATCAGGCGATTCAATTTTGTTTGATAAAGTTTCGACTTATAACCGGAACCGAACAATCGGTTTCGGTTTTCAATTATTCAGTTTCGGATCAGTTTCTATGGGATTTTAGCGGTTTCTGATTAATTAGGATTTTTACTCACCCATACCTGAAGATATGTGCATTAAGGGAATCAAATTGATCTCAATGTTCCCTAGGATAGTCCTAGCATTGATCTGAACCTAGACATCAATGTTGATATTTTCATACAGGGTTGGGGAATGAGCAAGGGATACCTATTTTTAATTTTCAAATTGCACGGAGGAAAAATAAAAGGCGAGGAAAAGGTTTTGTCAAATTATGTTTTTAATAATAATGGTCTACTCTCCCAGCAAGTCATAACTGATCCAACTCTAAAATACTACATATCATATACATATGTATCTTCCGATCAGAACTACGAAAATAGATTAAAAGAGAAAGCGTAACTCTATCAAAAAAGGTCATTGATGATCTTGAATGAGTGAGGAGAACGTGAGTACTTGAATGATTTGATTTTCATTATTATTCACTATACATAAGCATATGGTGTATAAGCTTTCTAAATATTATAAGACGCATACATTCAATTTTCACACAAGATATACATGGAATAATGGAACCAACACTAATAAAGTAAACCTATAAAATGTCCATCAAAATTATGGTCTTGGGCATTTAAGCCATTATATATATATTTGTATGCATATATATTTAAGAGATAATTTATTATATGGAGTACCATGGAGAATTCAAATCATAACCATACAATCTGCTTAACAGGAAACATATGTTTAGAATATAATGACATATTTGTTATACATTAAAGTTTAAGACTATTTCTAAATAATTTTAAACACAAGCGTTGGGAATTCAAAAATCAACCTGTTAATCCCAGACAATCTAACAGTTGAATTACAGAAGGGGGGGGGGGTTGAATGTAATTCTTGGTTTCTTCTTGATTTAAACACAAGTATTTAAAAACTTTAGGGTGGATTGAACTTATCCACCAGATATATATATATATATATATATATATATATATATATATTTCGCGAACTTTGTGATACAAAGATTGTACACAGCTGCTTACAAGTAAAATTACAAGGAACAGAGATATTCTTCACAGATACAACCTTTTCTATTTCTCTAGTTGATTGCTTAATTTACTACTAGCTACTCTTGGTTTATATATTACCAATATACAAGTGAATAAGACAAACTAATAAACCAAAATGTGTCTTTGTCTAATCACATTCTTCTTCATTTCTCAATCCAGTATCTTTGATTTTCTTCAAGTAGCATGGAAATGGAAATGCTTCTTTATTCTCTAAAACCTGATTATAGGCTTCCATATTCCTTTTGTGTGTAATCAACCCATGTGACTGTCAAGTCACTATTAACTCCTATTTAAAATTCGTCATCCGTCAAAACTCCATTGATACATCCGTTCATACTCTATTGGATCATCCGTTGAAATGTGACCTAGGTCATCCGTCGAAGCCTTGTGAAGAACATCCATTGAAAGTGTTTCCATAGCTGTTGACTCAATTTCACTTATGTAAAATTACAAGGCATCTTATATATACAATTTGCCAACCTATTTTACATATCATTCTTGCATTCAACATGACTTATAATGTCCTATAACTTCCAATTCTTTAAGGCATTACAATACATATGAATGTGCTAAAAAATACTTATTAATACATAAGCTACTCTTTCAATGGATGACACATAGGACCATCCGTCAAAAACTACAAAAACACTTAATCAAATCTACTAAGGTGTTTTTACAGCTTATCATCAAGTCTGCAATATATTCCTAACAATATCCCCCAATTTATGTCTACTGAAATTGTAGGAATAAATTTAGAGGTACTTGATAATAACAAAACACCTTTTTATATAGAGATTATTCAATAATAGATAAAACTGATAAGTGCTGCTGTAAGTCATATGTCATAGACCTATTTATATATTCGAGGATTCAACTCAACTCAAATAAGAATGTAATAAGTAAATAGTGGATCGACCGTCAGAGAGATCTCGCAAAGTAATATCTGTCAAAGGATTCAGAATCAAGGTTCATCTACAGACTTGAGGAGGTAATTCACTGGAAGAAGTTCAAGAAGTTGATCATGCCTCAGTGATATAAATCAAGATCGTGGATTTATTCAAGTGACAGAGATCTCGTCAGAGTATCAATTAATTACAAGGATTTAATCTGAAGAAAATCAAAGTGTCAGAGTCAAGACATGAAGAAACGTCACGGAAGTTAGTCACTCATGAACCAGACAGTACATCGAGTGTCAACGTTGAAGTGGTGGAATTGATTCATAATTTTCAGTGATTTTCAGAAGATTTGCAGAAGAATGGTTGCTGCTCAAGACTAGAATTA
Source organism: Apium graveolens (assembly GCF_009905375.1). Classification (NCBI taxonomy): domain Eukaryota; kingdom Viridiplantae; phylum Streptophyta; class Magnoliopsida; order Apiales; family Apiaceae; genus Apium; species Apium graveolens. The sequence continues at coordinate 47,714 of NW_027421581.1, forward strand.
ATTCTCTATTAATTAATTAATTCATCTAATTTAATTAAGAAAATAAATTATATCTGCGAAGAATAATTTATTTATTAATTGAATTAATTGATTAATTAATTCTGAATTAATTCTAGGAATTTTCAGAAGTTTAATTGGATTAAATTCAAGCATTAAATCAGCAAGACAATTGAAAATGAACTAGCATGACAATCAGGATTGTCATACCGATTGTCATGCTAGGCCATTTTAAATTGTCATACCGAAAGTTACTCTAGGAGGATAATTGTCATGCTAGTTCATTCTGATTGTCATGCTAGTTCATTCAGATTGTCTTGCTAGTTCATTCAATTGTCCTACCGAAAGTCTTGCCAGCTATAGGATTGTCATGCCAATTCAATTCTATTGGTTTGTTGATTTAAAAAGGAGCAGAGAAGCAGCAACTAAATCTATCCAATACAAAAAGTCAAAAAAACAAGAACACAGCAGCCGCAGCAAATATTTCATTTTTCATCTGCTTATTTCAAAGATTAATTTCTAGATTGCAAAGTTAAATTCAATCAACTAGAAATCTTTATCTTGTTCTTGTGTAACAATCTAGCGGATCAAAATCCCTAGAACTTAATCTCAAATCGCGTTTAGCATTTGATTCTAATTATTGCAAAAATAGAAAAAGTTCATGTCGAATTTATTCTAGATTTGTGATAATTAATTTGAGATTAATTCCTTGTACTCGATACAGTTGTTGTAACACCTTTCAAGTTTAATAATATTTTTATTTAACTTGAATTTTGTTTCACATTTTTTATTCCGCATTTAATTCGATTATTCGGTACTGTTTGTATTCAACCCCCCTTCTACAAACACATTGGGACCTAACAATTGGTATCAGAGCCTTCTGATTAACGAACAAATCAAGATCCTAGACTTTTGTGATTTTTCAACTCCTTGAATTTTTATTTATTCAAAAATTCATAATGACTTCACATAAAGTTGGAACCGTTAAAATTCCACAATTTGATAAAGAGAATTATATCATGTGGAAGAAGAAGATGCTATTATTCTTACAAGTTGCAAATCCCAAATATTCAAACTTGTTAAAGAAGGGTATAAAAACTCCGATGGTTATTGAACCGGAGGTAATAATTGATGGTGTGGTGACTACTGAAGCTAGAACCTATCCAAAAGAGCCTGAAGATTTTACTCCTGCTGAGAAGGAAGAAGCCTCCTTGGATGCCAGCCTTCAATTAATATTAATTGATTCCCTTGATCCCTTGATGAACAGACATGTGATGAACTGTAAAAATTCCAAACACATGTGGGAAACTATTGAGGTGATTAATGAAGGCACAGAGGAAGTTAGGGAGAACAAGTTGGAAATCCTAACCTCTGAATATGAACATTTCAAATCAAATCCAGGAGAAGGAATTACTGAAGTGTTTGAGAGGTACAATGCGTTGATCAACAACCTGAACATCAATGGAAAGTATTATTCAATCAGGGAGGTCAACAAAAAGTTCCTTTTAACACTGCCAGCTCATCTTGAACATAGAATCACTGCCATTAGAGAAGCTAGAGATCTGAGTGAGATTTCTTTGGACAGGCTCTATGGAGTGTTAAAAACTTATGAGTTGGAGCAGATTCAACAGAAGGAAGTCTACGGGAAGGATAGAATGGTCAGCACATCTAATGCACTTGTAGCTGAAGGTCAACAACAACAACAATCTCAACAGTTAGAAAGAATGGTACAGTTTTCCAAGGGTGAGGAAAATGAGTTAGTAGCAGAATATGATCCTCCTACTACAAATCAATCAAGTGATGATTTTTATTCCTTGGAAGAGCTGGAGCAATTGGAAGATGAATCAATGGCCCAAATTGTCAAGAGATTCTCCCATGTCAGATTCAGGAGGAATCCCAAGCTTAAGTACAAGTCCAACTACAACAAATTCCAGAAAGGTGGATCTTCATCCTCTAACACCAGCAGTGGTGGGTACAAAACAGGGATGGTTGATCGAAGCACCATTAGATGCTATAACTGCAATGAGTTGGGACACTTTGCCACAGAATGTAGGAAGCCAAAGCAAGTAAGAAAGAACTCTGAAAGGGCTTATCTGGCAAAGGGAAGAAGCTGGGATGATACTGACAGTGAAGATGAAGATGAAGGAAATCTTGCTCTTATGGCTATTGATGGAAAAGCTTCATCGTCAAGAATAGAGGTAAAACTTTCTGATGCTGAAATGGTTTATCATCTAAGAGGTAACTTAGATTGTGCACGTCGTGATAATGAACTGTTAAGTTTACAGATCACAGACCTTGAGAAAGAGGTCAATGAATTAAGACTTGTGCACATTAATCAAGACAAATTAAAAGAACAGGTATCTTTTCTAGAGAATAGAGTTGACTGTTATAGAAAACTCGAAACTATTCTCAAAGACAAGATCACCGGTCTTGAGACTAAGGTTAGAGCCTACTTCAATTCTTGTTCGAAGGCTAAAGAGTTCTACAGTAAGCAAGCTGTTAATCAAACATCTGGAATAGGTTATGATTACAATGCTGCTATTGGAGAATTAGGCATAAACTCCCCTCCTCATGTATGTGCTAAAGGGAGGGAAGTACCACATGTGCTTAAGGGTGTTGATGAACCCCTCTATAAAGCATCAATTGCTGAACCATTTGATGCGACCTCTTCTGTTATTCATGAAGAAATACGTGCTGAAGATCATGCTAATGAGAAGATTGTTTCCAAGTCAAGTGAGTCGAAAGTTCCAGTCAAAGTTGTGAAAGCAACTGAGACTAACTCAGACACACATGAGTTGGATAACAATAATGCCATGTCTACCATGCATAAATTGCCTGCTGTTAATCACTCTCATAAAGCATGTGGTGTTGCTAATTATATGTCTTGTGCTTTTAATATGATGTATGCTTATTTTAATGGTAAGCATGTGTCTAATGATAAGACTACTCCTCGTCAGCATGTGAATAACAAGAAGCATGATAGGTCTAAGACTGCTAGTCCTTCTAAGGCTAGAAAGGAGACATTTGTGCCTAAGCTTAAACAGAAATTTGTTAAGGCTGTTTACAAGGTCAAATGTTCAGTCATTGAGAAAGTTGAGACAATTAAAATTAAAAATGTTGTTTTGCCTGATAAAGGACAGTTCTACAAGTATGCCGGGCCCAACCAAGTTTGGGTTCCGAAGAAGGTCTAATCCATTTGAAGTGCAGGGCATTAAACAGGTGTAACCGGTAGTGTGGATTCTTGACAGTGGATCATCAAGACATATGACCGGAGATAGAGCCCTGCTATCAAATGTGGATTGAGAAAGCTGGCCCCCTGGTTACCTTTGGAGATAACAACAAAGGTTTATTTGAGGGATATGGCTGTTTGCAAGCTGGGAATGTTATCATTGTAATTTTGTATATTGTGCTAGGTTATTATCAGGAAGCAGTATCTAACATATAGCACCAGTGACGAGACTTGAGAATATTATGACATATCAGGCACCTGCTGCACATTACACTTGGAATTGTACTCTAGTAAGATGTGTACAAGTGTACTCCTGATTGGTGAGTTAAAAGAGGAAGTCAATGCACCACAGTTCATGGACTTTGCAGCTGCAGATCTATTGGACTATGCAATCTCTTCTTCACAATCTCACTTCAGGTTGGTATGAACTAGTATACTGCTCAAGCAATCGTCAAGGACATGGTATGGCACTCTAACAGAAGTTGTAATCTTATATGAACTAGTAGAGTCGTCATATTTATAACTATTTTATCACTAAGCACAATCATATTGTTTTATATGTGCAGTGGTATATTGATAATGCAACATAACAATTAGTATCTAAAGTACTTGACAAGTATCGGTCAATGATATGTTGTTAACATTATGTTGCAGATATTTATAAGCTTTTGACATGAATGAGAATTACTTAGACTTTACCCTAAGTGATCAATGTTTTATCAAAAACTCATTCATATTGAAAAACAAAATTAAACTTCTCTCTACATTAGTGATTTCTTATTTCATGTAAAATCTTTTGAAATCACTATTGTAAATCATTTTCTCTCTATTACCATATGTTCTATGATACAGGTTCAGTCTCCAATGACTTTCTTTCATTGACAGTCATGAGGTTGAAAACCCACAACGTCTATCCCAGACTGTAAAGACAAACACAAAAACAGAACCAACCAACACTCTCTTACCACTAAATGTAGTATGAATGAGCGTGAGGGAGATAGTGCCTAGTGCACCACATAAGGAAGGTTCTGTAGTCAACCCAGTAGCTCTGTCTCATACATAGATGAGTAGTATTTAAACCGAGACAACTGCTAGCCCCCATACATCTTCTCAAAAAGATGTAATGGCTGAAAAGGCACAAAAACAGTTACTAGATTCATTCTCTCAACAGGGCGAGTCTATTGAATTTTGCCTGTCGGCCAAGGTATCCGATGTAGTGTCACCACTTCAAACATAAACAATTCTTGATGCACAAGGAGAGGTTACACACACAAAGGATGAGTTGACGGAAACAAGAGTTTCGACCATTTTAAGGTCAGATTCGATTGTTTAAGGTTCGTTAATGGACCAATTGCCTTTACAGGTGTTAGGAGAGGATACTGATCCAAAAGCCATATGTCAGTGGTCAGTGTCTACCTCCCCAGGCTTAAATCCCCTGGATGCATCTGCGGATAGTGGATCTGACATAGGCGCAGATCGGCAACTTGTTGACAATGATTCAGATATTACCTGATGAGTCACAAGGAAATGTCATCACAGACATTAGAAGGGAACTTTGATCTTTATGCTAAATTCGTTGGATCATTGTTTACCTTCCCAGAATTCAAATCTGGAACCCTAAAAGGGAAACTAGCAACTTGTAAATTATGACTCAGATTCATCTGACGAGTTTAATAAGGATGGGGATTTGTGAACTCCCATTGCACCACCTGTGACCTCCTTTAAGGATGGCTAAGGTGATTTTCCTTGCAGGTACAGCTGGATTATGGAGCTATGAGAGAAGAGTGATACACTTGTGAGAATGAGTATAAACACGAGTGGAGAGAAGAGTGAAACACATGTGAGGTACACTAAACAGAATCACACACTCACAGTGAGGTAGAAAGAGAAACTACTTGTTATTTCTTTTCCAACCAAGTGAAATATGAGAACTCCTTCAGACGACGGCATACATTCCTTCTTTAAGGGGGAGATAAAAGCTTAAGTAATAGTTTGGAGGATTCCTCAACTAAGGGGGAGAAATAGCAGGGAGGAAGAAAAAGATCCTAAAAATGTACACTACACCACACCATTGTTGTTTCTAACTACGGATCCTATTGTACGGGAGAGGTGGTAAACACAAGGTGATTTCCTAGTAAGGGAAGAAGCAGTTAGGGGAGTACCATTGGTTTTTATCTGCGGATCCTATTGTACGGGAGAGGTGGTAAACGAAGGTGATCTTCTTTAATCAGTTGATTCTCATAAGGGGAGAAGCAAGAGATATGGGCTTCTCAACAGGAAATGTGGTTGTACAAATGAAGATGGAACTACTTGAAGATATGTTCAGTCTAGAGGAACATCTACTTGGAATCTGGAAAATGTTAAATCTCATCCAGAACTTTTCTGCTATTTACTTTGCATGTATGTTTATATCTTTTTCTTATTTGTTAGTTGAGTTATCCTCTAGGTATTTGTGTGTTATTGTCTAACAAACAAATAGGGGGAGATTGTAAGTCATATGTCATAGACCTATTTATATATTCGAGGATTCAACTCAACTCAAATAAGAATGTAATAAGTAAATAGTGGATCGACCGTCAGAGAGATCTCGCAAAGTAATATCTGTCAAAGGATTCAGAATCAAGGTTCATCTACAGACTTGAGGAGGTAATTCACTGGAAGAAGTTCAAGAAGTTGATCATGCCTCAGTGATATAAATCAAGATCGTGGATTTATTCAAGTGACAGAGATCTCGTCAGAGTATCAATTAATTACAAGGATTTAATCTGAAGAAAATCAAAGTGTCAGAGTCAAGACATGAAGAAACGTCACGGAAGTTAGTCACTCATGAACCAGACAGTACATCGAGTGTCAACGTTGAAGTGGTGGAATTGATTCATAATTTTCAGTGATTTTCAGAAGATTTGCAGAAGAATGGTTGCTGCTCAAGACTAGAATTAATTCTCTATTAATTAATTAATTCATCTAATTTAATTAAGAAAATAAATTATATCTGCGAAGAATAATTTATTTATTAATTGAATTAATTGATTAATTAATTCTGAATTAATTCTAGGAATTTTCAGAAGTTTAATTGGATTAAATTCAAGCATTAAATCAGCAAGACAATTGAAAATGAACTAGCATGACAATCAGGATTGTCATACCGATTGTCATGCTAGGCCATTTTAAATTGTCATACCGAAAGTTACTCTAGGAGGATAATTGTCATGCTAGTTCATTCTGATTGTCATGCTAGTTCATTCAGATTGTCTTGCTAGTTCATTCAATTGTCCTACCGAAAGTCTTGCCAGCTATAGGATTGTCATGCCAATTCAATTCTATTGGTTTGTTGATTTAAAAAGGAGCAGAGAAGCAGCAACTAAATCTATCCAATACAAAAAGTCAAAAAAACAAGAACACAGCAGCCGCAGCAAATATTTCATTTTTCATCTGCTTATTTCAAAGATTAATTTCTAGATTGCAAAGTTAAATTCAATCAACTAGAAATCTTTATCTTGTTCTTGTGTAACAATCTAGCGGATCAAAATCCCTAGAACTTAATCTCAAATCGCGTTTAGCATTTGATTCTAATTATTGCAAAAATAGAAAAAGTTCATGTCGAATTTATTCTAGATTTGTGATAATTAATTTGAGATTAATTCCTTGTAATCGATACAGTTGTTGTAACACCTTTCAAGTTTAATAATATTTTTATTTAACTTGAATTTTGTTTCACATTTTTTATTCCGCATTTAATTCGATTATTCGGTACTGTTTGTATTCAACCCCCCTTCTACAAACACATTGGGACCTAACAGCTGCAATTTTATTGAAAGTTGTACATAAGAGAGTTCATAGAAACCTCACAAGCCATTTTTCAAGATGCCCCTCTAGTCTGAGCAAATTAATCTTTAGTCCTTGAATGTCTAGTCTTCTTTCCCAGCCTTACATTGTTTTCTTAATCTGGTGTTGGAGTTGTTTGTAGAATTCAGATTCACCTTTATTAGATTGATCCAACATCTCTTATAATTTCATAAGAGTTTCATTGCTTGAAATCTTTAGCTGATCTTCTATTCTGAAAAATCTTCTGATATTTTTTCATCCCTGAATTCCATTAACCAATATGGCCTCAAATGCACTCTATCCCCACTGTAAGGAAATAGTTATGACTCTTGGGAGTGCATTTGGGTCTCTCCAGCTTTGTCTTATTCTTTTAATCTGGTTGAGTATCTGCTTTTTGGAAGCAATGTTAAAACCAATTTTTTTCATGATTGAGGAGAAAATTTCCACTAAGACAGAGAAGCCTTCATTGAGAATTCTATGAAAAGGGCAAGCGATTTCCCTGCCACCCTTGTACTTGAACACCTATCTTTCTGGATGTCTAAGCATCAATAGCCCTAACTTCATCTAGCTCATCCAAGTAAATATTGATGTCAGAAAACTCCTTAATGTCACAGATGAATAATTGATCTCCTTTGTTGACATTAGGTTTGGGTTTGGGTGGATTTTTGAATTTGAATGGAACTGACTTGACTAGCTTGCTTGGTCTTGACTTTCTTCTTTTAGATGAGGTAGTTGGAATTGGGAAGTTTAGATCAGGGATAGGTAGGCTTTCCCAGTCTATTGGTCCTTTAGAATTATAGGCTCACCATGAAAATTCACATCTGGATAGACCTTGGTTTCAGCTTGTTCCATTGTGGGAAAGGTTGATTAATTTGAAGTAGTAGACTGGGTATGCTCAGTTTTATCTTCTTTCTCTTTCTCTTCTTCTCCAAAATCCAGCTTCCTTTTGGTTGTTTCCTTTCTCATCCTTTTTCCAATTTTCTGCTTTGATTCCTCCAGTTTCTCAGTTTCAGTGATAGTAGCAGGCTTCTCAGCTTCTGATTTGATAGCAACCTTTTCAACCTTTTTCTTAGCTTTTAAGGTAGGCTGTTTTTTCTGATCCTTAAGTCTCATCTTTTCTTCTCTTTTGGCTTCTGCAAATTGTGGATGTCCAACCATCACATAAATTTCTTTTCCATGTCTGTAGACTTTGGCTATCCTCTTCTTTAAAACTGAATCTCTTGGATCTTTGATGTGAGCAATAGAATGACCAAGCGGTTTCTTTTCATTAGGCTGAGGAGTTGCATAGACTAGGTCCAAAGGATTCTTGGTAGAATGTTTTGATGAATACTTCTTGGGCTTCAAGATCACATTGGCCTTTGGTTGTCTTCTAGTAGAGGTTTGACCTCTCTCCATATTCCTCAAGCTCATTTCACTGATAGGAATTTGTCTCAATTGTGTAAAGTGTTTCACAGATTTATCTTGCCTTACAATTGGACCGAAAACCTTTTCAATTTTCTCATCAATCTATTTTATTTATTCATTCAGCCTGAGCTCAGCTGCTGCAATATTGATCAAATCAATGCCATCTAGAACTGGTGGATTTGAGAAAGTAATGGCTGGAACAATTACTTTGCTGACTTGAATTTGCACATCCTTCTTCCCCCTCACTAGCTTGAACAATAGCATCTTTCTCCCCCTTTTTGTTAGCATCAAGTTGTGCAGGGTTGGAAGTCTGAGCAGCCACCAATTGCTGGAGCAATTGAGTTTGCGTTTGTTGGTGGGAAAGTATTTGAGCAACTGAGTCTTCAACTTTAGACAGTCTTGAACCCACATCCTCAACTTTGTTCTTCAAGTCATACTCTTTCCTGAAATTTTGATTGAGACTGGTCATACTAGTATCAGGAAGTTCAGCATGAAGTTTCTAGTAGAGATCATCCTTGACTTGAAATAAATAATGTTTTAGTATATCTACACTTTGATGATATTGAAGAGCTTGAATTATATACAACTGTAAAGACTCTAGATGGGTTTACAGAAGTTTCTTGGTGCTGGTGTTGTTGGTGGCCTGAATGGCATCTTGAGTTTCATGAACTAACTTGAACAAGATAGACTTGAAATGATGAAGATTGCATTCTTTGGAAAACATTCAATCCGAAGTTTTAGTTTTCCTCCTATTTTCATGCCTATATCTTCATCACCCTCTCCAAGAGAATCACCAGAGGCTGCAGAATTATACTCAAATCCTCACCAGCTGTGGAAGAAAGTGAGTTGATTGCATCTTTGGCCCTTAGAATGGAAGTTGTTGTATGCACCAAATTTAATGCTTTCTCAGTAGCCTCATTGTCTAGTTCAGCCAAAATCTGATAAGCTAGAACAGCGTGAGTAAATGCCTCAACTTCACAAGAAACAGAGTCTAAAATAACTTGATATTCTTGCTGAAATAGCTGATTATTTTCATTCTCATTGACATCCCTTAACTCACTAATAATGGGCTCTTCTCATTCTTCATTTGTACCTGCATTTCTCTCATTTTCTCTCTTTTGTTGCATCAAGGGCTCCCCTTGGCTTCCCACCCTCACACCCTCACCTTCACCATCTAAGGTGGGACTCCTCTCACTCACTTTTGCCATACTGGAAGAAATAGTATGCATTTTGTCACTCATTTCCTCTCCTTTTGCCTGAGAGCAACTCAACCTCTCACTCTGTTCACTCCCTTCCCTCAATCCTAATAGTGATTGATAAACCACTAAGTCATCTGCACTTGTAAAATTTGTGGAAATTTCAAGTGGTGCAGAGACTTTCAACGAATGAGAAACATCCGTCGAAATAGTAGTTGAGAAATTCAACGGATAGTTACTGTTAAGCATATCCGTCGAGATACAATCACTAGTCAACGGATGAACAATATCCGTCGAGAGAGTAGAAATGAAAGAGTTTGGAGTAGAAATTACTGTAGAATCTGTGGCGATTGATTTGAGATTATCCACAGATTTCTCAGTATTTTCAAAAAGAAATGGCAAGTGAGCCAACAAATCATCTAAAAGATTATGCACACTTGCTTGAGATTTCAGCTTCTCCATGAGAGTTAAAGATGGAGAATCAAGAATTGATGTGTTTATCATGTCCACATCTAGTGAGTTTGTGGGAGAATTTTGTGTTTGAGGTATTTCAGTTAAGAGAGATTTTGGCTGTGACTCCACATTTATTGGAGCCACGTCAATCTAACTTTGAGATGGTGCATTAAATGAGTCTTTGACTGCAGTTTGCACTGTGTGTGCACCCTATGTATCCCCAATTATTTTATATTTCTTCTTTCTAATGTAAGTTTGAGGTTGGTTTGTGTTCCTAACCCTTTTGGCACGTGCTCTTGGTTGAGAGCCTGTTTCAATAGTTACATCCTTTTGGGATGATGCAACTAGTAATGAGCTTAAATCCTTATTAAGCATTACAGTTTGTTGGGAGACTGCAATGTGGCTGGTTTGGGGTTCACTTACCTCACTCTCCTTATCCTTAGGGTTTCTTTGATTTTCACCCTGTCCCTCACCTAGCTGGCCACCCTGCACACTCCCCTCTTGGTGTTTGGAAGATTTTAAACTAGTTTCTTTTGAGAGGAACTAAAGTGGGTTTCAAGCTTGTTGGTTGGGTTCTCAATTACAAGATCCTCAGAAACAAAATTAGCTAGCAACATAAAAAATCTAGCATAATAAATGTTCTTGGACCTTTTCTTAATGTCTCCTAGTTTGAACCCAAGCTCATACATTACAGAATTACTAAAATTAAAATACTTATCACTCAGAAGCATGTAAAGCATGTTAACAATGAAGTAGCTAACAACATCAAATTTACTAATTTTGCCAGAAAATGCCTTAGCAAAAGAATCACAGAGAAAACTCCACTCTTTCCTAAGACCCATTCTCCTAACCTCACCTAATTTCGCAGGATTGAGAGAATAACCCATAGAAGTAAGCATGTTGCTCACCTCTGTGTCTGTGTGTGGAAGAAGAGTGTTATTTTCAGGTAGTGTAAAGCATGCTTGTAGTGTATCACAGTTAATGCAGTGGTCCTTACCTTTGAGAGAAAAGGTAATGGTCTTATCTTTTGAATTAAACACGGTAGTGGTCCAAATCTCCTCAACAACTTCATAATAGATGACCGGAGATTCAAGCATAGCATAACTCAGTTTATAGCCTTGAATGAAGTCCATCATTTTGTGATAGTCCTCAGAAGCAGCAATCTCCTTGTTCACTAATGCTACAAAGTTGTTCTTCTCATATACAAACCCAGTTTGAGATATTTCTGTGATTGAAAGTAGTTGCAGAAAAAAAGATTTTTGCTTTGGAGATGAAGAGAGTTAGTAGAAATTGTTTTAAGAAAGACAAAGGTAAAATAGAAAATAAATTGGGTCTTTTATACTTTCTCAGAAATAGACAAGTAAAAATTAAAAAAATACAATAAAGTACCCAATGAAATTTGCCCAAAATAGTCGTTTAAAATAAAATAAACTGTAGAAATTCTCAAGATTATCCATCGAGATAGACTTACAGACTGTAAGTAAATTCGACGGATAAGGAATTGAATTAACGGCTGTGATTCAAGCAATTCGACGGATAAAGATTAAACATATATCCGTCGAGATAAAAAGTACCCAAAATAATATTTGATTTTTCAATAGATAACAAAATTCAACGGATATTCATTTTTGACGGATAATGAACATCAGTCGAGATGTAAATTTTGATTTAGCCAAATTTTCATCCTTGACAAGAAAAATCAATTTTGATTCTGGCTGCATTTCAAATTGCTTAGACATTAAAACAAATTAGGAGTAATTAAGTATACCTAACTCACTTACCAACCTAGTAAAGGTGGACTCATCAAGTGGCTTGGTAAAGATGTCTGCAAGTTGCTTCTCACTTGGAACAAAATAAAGTTCCACAGTACCATTCATGACATATTCTCGAATGAAGTGGTACATGATGGCAATGTGCTTTGTCCTTGAATGCTGCATAGGGTTTTCAGTAATAGCAATGGCACTTGTGTTGTCACAGAAAATTGAAATCTTGTCCACTTGTAGACCATAATCCAATAATTGATTTTTCATCCATAAAATCTGTGCACAGCAACTGCCAGCAACAATATATTCATCCTCAGATGTAGAAGTAGAGACTGAATTTTTTTTCTTACTAAACCAGGACACTAGCTTATTTCCTAGAAATTGACAGGTTCATGTTGTACTTTTTATATCAATTTTACAACCTGAATAATCTGTATCTGAATAACCAATTAAATCAAAACCAGAATCTCTAGGATACCAAATGCCAAATTTTGGTGTTCCTTTGAGATATCTAAAAATTCTCTTAATAGCTACTAAATAAGATTCTCTAGGACTAGCTTGAAATCTAGCACAAAGACATGTAGCAAACATTATATCTCACCTACTAGCTGTTAAATATAGAAGTGATCCAACCATGCCTCTATAACTTGAAATATCCATAGACTTTTCAGTAGTGTTCAATTCAAGTTTAGTGGCAGTTTCCATGGGAGTTTTTGCATATGTGCAATCCATCAAGTAAAATTTCTTTAAAAGATCATAAATATATTTGGTTTAACTTATGAATATTCCATCACTAACTTGCTTAACTTGTAAACCAAGAAAGTAAGTTAGTTTTCCCATTATGCTCATTTCATATTTACTTTGCATCAATTTGGCAAACTTTTTACAAAGTTTCTCATCTGTAGAGCCAAATATAATACCATCTATATAAATCTGAACAAGTATGCTAGAGCCATTAACATTTCTAAAGAAAAGAGTTTTATCAACAATACCTCTTGTGAAGTGATTATCTAGGAGGAACTTTGACAAAGTATCATACTAGGCTCTTGGTGCTTGCTTCAAACCATTAAGTGCTTTCAAAAGATAGTAGACATAATCTGGAAAATTGGGGTCTTCAAAACCAGGATGCTGACTGACATAGACTTCCTTCTCCAAATCTCCATTTAGAAATGCACTTTTAACATCCATTTGATAGACCTTGAAATTAGCATGGGCTGCATAGGCTAGAAAAATTTTGATGGTTTCAAGTCTTACAACAGGAGCAAATGTTTCATCAAAATCTATTCCTTCTTGTTGACAATAGCCCTTAGCAACCAATCTAGCTTTGTTCTTGACTACTATGCCATTTTCATCCATCTTGTTTCTGAATACCTATTTAGTGTTAATAGGATTTTTGCCTTTAAGTTTGGTTATCAGCTTCCAAACTTTATTCCTTTCAAATTGGTTTAGCTCTTCCTGCATAGCTAAAACCCAATCAGGATCCAACAAAACTTCTTCTACCTTCTTTGGTTCTTCCGGAGACAGGAAGCTATTGTATAGGCATTCTTCTTGACTTGCTTTCCTAGTTTGTACTCTTGAAGTTGCATCACGAATAATAAGTTCAAATGGGTGATCTCTAGTCCATTTTCTTTGTTGTGGTAGATTAGCTCTAGATGAAGAGGTCTCATAGTTGTCTTGATGTGTGACTGAGTTTTGATTAGAAGAAACTCCCCCTGAGTTTATGGATCTATGACTTAAAGTAGGGGTCCTTTCCGTGTGTGATCTGTATTGACTTTCAACTCCTATTGATGGCTCAACGGATGTTGATCTTTGCCTCTCGACGGATGATGCAGTTTGTCTCTCAACGGATGATGCACCTTATCTCTCGATGAATATTGAATTATGTGCTTCATTTGTTGCTGAATTTTCTGCATTGTCCTTAGAGATTATTTTTTGATCACTTTCATCTTCACTATCATCACAAATTATCTCAACATTGTCAAATTTGAGACTTTCATGGAAACCTTCATCTTGTAGTCCTTCAAACTTCATATCATCAAACACAACATTTACAGATTCCATAACAATGTTGGTTCTGAGATTATAGACTCTGTATGCTTTTCCAACTACATACCCAACAAAAATACCTTCATCTGCTTTGGCATCAAACTTTCCATTTTGCTCAGTTTGGTTCCTTAGAATATAGCATTTGCAGCCAAAGACATGAAGAAAGTTTAATGTCGGTTTCCTGTTCTTGAACAATTGGTAGGGAGTCATGCATTTTGCTTGATTGACCAAAGAAATATTCTGAGTGTAGCATGCAATATTTACAGCTTCTGCCCAAAAGTATGCTGGTAACTTTGATTCTTCTAGCATTATTCTTGCAGCTTCAATAAAAGATCTGTTCTTTCTTTCCACCACTCCATTTTGTTGTGGAGTTTTAGCTGCCGAAAATTCATGCATGATTCCATTTTTTTAACAAAACAACCTCATGACAGAATTCTTGAACTTAGTTCCATTGTCACTCCTGATTCTTTTAACTTTGAGATCCAGATGATTGTTGACTTGTCTTATGTGATTGATAATGATTTCACTAGCTTCATCTTTAAATTTGAGAAAATATGTCCAAGTGAACTTTGAGAAATCATGAACAATCACTAGGCAATATCTTTTCTTTGAGATTGACAATACATTGACTGGTCCAAACAAATCCATATGCAGAAGTTGTAGAGGTTCTTCAATTGTAGATTCAAGCTTCTTTTTGAATGATGCCTTGATCTGTTTTCCTTTCTGACAAGCATCACATAGTATATCCTTTGAGAACTCAACTTGAGGAATGCCTCTTACATGATCTTTCCTGACTAATTCATTCATAGTCTTGAAGTTCAGATGGGACAACTTCTTGTGCCACATCTAACATTCATCTTGACTTGCTTTGCTCAAAAGACAAGTAATAGAGTTTGCACTTGATTAGTTGAAGTCAGCTAAATATACATTCCTTTTCTCACTTCAGTGAGAACCACTTTGTTGTCCTTCTTGTTTCTAACAACACAGGCTTCAGAATTGAATGTTATTGAGTTGCCCTTATCACATAGCTGGCTGACACTCAAAACATTATGTTTGAGTCCATCCACTAGAGCAATTTCTTCAATGATGACATTGTCTTTTGAAATCAAGTCATATCCCACAGTATATCATTTACTGTCATCTCCAAAAGTAATACTTGGGCCAACTCTCTCCTTGAATTTAGTGAGCAAGGTAGAATCTCCATTCATTTGCATTGAGCAACCACTATCCAAATACCAAAGATTCTTTATATTTCCCAGCACACATCAAAACCAAATCAAGTTGATTTTGGTACCTAAGTTTCCTTGGATCCTGCCTTATTAGCCTTCTTTTTAGGCTTCTTATGCTTTTCCTCATTTGACTTAGGTGAATGAGATCCAACCTTAGTCAATAGAGTAGGGCTTTGAAAACCATTCACAATTGCAGAATTATCATGCACAGGTTGGTTAACATGAAATGGCATATTATGTGCAAACATGTTATTCCACTATGGCATGCTAAATGGCATCTGAGGCATACTAAATGCAGCATGGTAAGGATTTTGTGCAAATGGTATATTAGCAAATTGTGCATTCAGATTATGTGCATGCATAACATTCATAGGCATTGTGGGCATGCTAGGAAATGAGGGAGGTGTATACATAGGTGCAGGCATAACAGATTTGCAATTAACAGACAAATGATTAACACTACCATACTTAACACAGATATTTCTAAGAGCATATTTATCAGGTGTGTAGTTGTTATATTTGTTAATTCCTACTTTCCATTCCTGTTATTTTTCCTTTTTGATTCTGCCTTAACCTCAATTTTCTCTAATCTATCATTTAGTTGCTTCATTAATAAATGCCCCACATTGACTCTTTTGTTCTCCTTGATTTGACTTGTTTCTCCTGTAACAAAGTTCTTGGAAACTGATCCATATTTTTCATTTAACTTTTCTAGCTTGACTTTTGCTAATTAGATTTCTTTAACCCGACAGATATGGTTCCTTTTTATCTCTCGACGGATAATCTTCATTATCCGTTGAATCCACATCCATTGAAAGTCCTTCTGCCAAATTATGATCCAGTTTCTCTTTACTCTTTTTCCAGGCTTCCTCACAGAAGGATTCTATACCTTGAACTTTGGTAATTTGAGTATGGACATCTCTAGATGATTTTCAAGCCTTAATTACCTCATGTTCTCGTTCAAGTTGCTTTCTTAAAATCTCCTCTTTCTTTAAAGATTCAGTCAATTCTTCCTTAGCAATTCTACACTCTATTTTCAGTTTCTCAAACTCAATAAATTGAGTTTTTAACACAACATTTCTCTTACTTAAAAACAGATTGTTATCTTTAATTCTGGTGTTTTCTTTAGTGAGTGACTTAAGTGTAACACGCAAGTTATACAACTCCGTGGACATGTCATTTATAACATCATTACACTCAGCCTTAGAAAGATGTGCTAGATTAGTGGTGATTACCTGATTGCTTGAAGAACTAACCTCTGCTTCATCAGATTTGGCCATCAGGGCTAGGTTGACATAGCTTGTTTCTTCATCTTCATCTACTCCATTAGCTACCTAGTCATTATCTTGAGTCAAGAAAGCCCTTTACATTTGTTTGAGCAATTCAAAATATTTCTTTTTGTAATCCACAGGCTCAAACTTCTTTCTTTCAGAATCAGGCTTTCTGCATTCACTTGTAAAATGACCACTCAAGCCACATTTGAAACATTTGAATTTGGATTTATCTACCATGTTTCTATTTGGCTTGCCTGCTCCAAAATTCTTTTGAATTTGAGATTGGAAAACCTTCTTGATGGGAAAGCTAGATGTTCATCTATATCCTCCATTTTATCTTGACTAAGATGGTCTTCATGTTTAGCTACTAACCCATTTCCTTTTCCTTCACAAACCCTAGAGTTTGGTGCAGATTCCATATCTTCAACCTTCATCCCTTTCACTCTCTCTTGTTCAGCTACTAGTGCTATTGATCCTCCCTTCTTCCTTCCTTTCTCTATTTGCTCATCTTGTTCTAACTCAAGTTCATAAGTTTTTAGAATCCCATATAGTCTCTCCAAGGTAAACTCCTTGTTATCTTTTGAAATTATGAGAGAGATAGTCACAGGCTTCCATTCCTTTGGTAGAGATCTAAGGAACTTCAGGTTTGAATCTTTTGTCTGATAGACCCTTCCATGCCGCTTTAGTGCATTTAGTAGTTTTTGAAATCTACTAAAGATGTCACTTAAGGATTCACTATCTTCATAATGAAAGTGTTCATACTTCTGAATTAGAAGTTGCATATTATTTTCCCTCACTTGCTCAGTTACATCACATATGATTTGAATTTTATCCCAAATGTCTTTAGAAGTCTTGCAGTTTATGATATTGTCAAACATATCTCCATCAATACCATTGAACAGAATGTTCATAGCCTTCTTGTCTTTGTGTACTTGCTCAATATCTTCATCTGTCCATATGGCTTGTGGCTTTGGGACACTTTGCTCATTGCCTACAGCACCTTCAGTATCTGTAGTAGCTCTTACAGGAACATGGGGGCCTTTCTCAATACAATCAACATACCTTTCATCTTGAGAGAGAAGATGCGGGTGCATTTTCACCTTCCAGTGGTGATAGTTGTCTTTATCCAAGAAAGGGATCTTTACTCCAACATCCTTCCTGCTCATCTTGTTAGTTGCTTTAATCTTTAAACTCTTAGTGTGTAATAACTCGAATTTTTGAGACCTTGTAAAACGTTTAATGAATAGTTACCCTAATGGACAGGGAAAACTTTTTAGCCCACACTATGTAGTGCGTGAGAAAAAGAGTTTCAGAGTTGATATTATGATTATACGTACCAATTGAGTGTATGTAAACGCTATTAGTTTTCGAAGAAAACGAACTTTGAAAAATGATAATATTTATGAATTATCGAGGATTACAGGAATCACAATATAATTACGAATTTAAAACCCTACGGATTTATATCCAAGTATGATAATTCAAAACATAGGGAATAAATACGAGAGGAATTACGTCGCGAACCATTTACGAGGAAGTATTACGAAAACGTTTAAGCGACCGAGCGAACGCGTAAACGATTAAATAAACGTAACGCACTAACTAACCATGGTAGAAAAGTAACCATGGTTACTTTATCAAATAGTGAGCTAAGGTGTAGGATGATCAACCAAGGCTATCAAATAGTAAACTAAAGAGCTAAACAAGTGGCTTAGCTTGTAATCTACCAATGCTAGCTAGATTTGTCTCCAAGGTTGGCAACAAAGATCAAATCCTAGGATAGATACTAAGGAATAACAATCAAATAAAAAGATATCACAAGCCTCATTTCCAAGAAGCAACCAAGGAAGCATCACCAAAAACTCTCTCTTTCTCTCCCAACCTTCTCCATTCGGCCCTTCACCCTAAAACATAGAAATCAAAATTAAAATTTCAATCTCTAGCCATGGATAAATCCTCCCATTAATTCTCAAGCTTCCTACCAACCAAACTAAGGTAAGATAAATCTTTTAGCTCTTTTTATCAAGGTTTGATGGGTAAAATAAAATCAAGAAAGTTGATAATGAATAGTGTGAATAGTAACTCTTCTTTGGTTTCTTGATTTTAATGGTTGTTTTAGGTTCCAAAAACTATAATAAGCACTCACAAGACTTCACCATCATCAAGAAAACATCTCAAGCTCTCAAGAAAGGTATAAATCTTTGACCCTACCTTATTTAAGATTTAAGTTCAAGATCATTTTAGTATATAGTTGTAAACATAGTTTTGGTGGGAGTATTGTTGTAATCTTGATGTTTAGCTAAGTAGATTTAAGGTTGATTGTTGTTGCCTCAAGAACATGATGTTATTGAGAGGAGTTAGTGTGGTGATGATGATATGTTGATTATTGGTGGTAGTATAAGGATTTAAGGCATAAACGAAACTCCGATCGTAACCGTAATCTCGTTAAAACGAACAAAACATAACTTTAAGTTTCTGCAGAAAGTCCCGAAGATGTAAACTGTATTTTCTTGAAAAACAACCCTTTATTATGATAGAAAATGTTATAAGGACCGTTTAGGCGCTTGAATCACTTGATTCCGATTTACGGATCAAAAGTTATGGCCGTTTTACTAAAAGTGATTTACGCGAAAAAAACAGCCACGAATTACGAACTTTGAAAATATAAAGGATCGACTTAAGAATGTTAATAAATCATGAAATTTTTACAGAGAGTAGTATATTAAGTTTCCTAATTTACATAAAAATTTCCAGTGAAATTAATGATTTTGCAATTTTATAAAAATATCGGAGCCGAGACCGCGCAATTAGAAACCGTAGAATCCATAAGCGGAGCCGATGACGAAAATGAAAATGAACATAAGATACTTTGAAAAAGGAAGTGACCATGATGTGAATAAGGAATTAAAGGAATAATAAGAGTAATATAAGTTGAGAGGGTGCATAATAATTAGCGCATGAGTGCGGGTAGCCGTAAATTAGAACGGGACCTAACGAAACGAATTGTGTTACTGATTATAGATTTCCGAGTGGAACCTAGAGCATCCTCCACCTCGAGATACCCAGGCAAGTTTACGAACCCAACTCCATTTACTGTTGTGTTGTGAAAGGATTGTTTTATTATCATTGCATAAATACCATACTTGCCATGATACGTAGTAATTGAACTTTTCGCATAATATAGCGATGTTGTACGATAAGTAAGTATCGTAGAATGTTTAATTCCGCTTTAAGCATGACGTATAAGTATAAGACTGTGAGTCGGTCAGGATTTTAAGATAAAAACCCGGTGATCATCCCGGTGATATTATAGGACGATTAAAAGTCCATAGTAGTACGGTTTAAAAGGACTCAACGTCCACTTACAAAATACTAAACACCTCGAACTTTTATTAAAACGATTTCTAAAGATCATATTCCCTCAACTATACTTTATCATTCGAATAATAAATAGCTATTTACTATTCATTTATTATGGGAGAAGCATTCTCCAGTGAATATTTATTTCAGACTCGATTAAATATTAAAGATTATTAAAGTACTTAAACATAAATTAGTTGAGGAATATTATTTTAAATATTCTTTTATATGTATAATTATTCGAGGTTTAATTATTCAATTATTAATATTTATTTATTAGGTATCAGTTATTTAATGGTTTAATTATGATTTAAAAATCATAGAACCTGATTCAAAATACTTTCTAATTTTAGGAAAATTATTCGAATAATTTTAGATCGTCGGAGAATATTATCTCGACTTATTTTAAATATTTGGATTATAGTTTGAAAAGAAACTCCCCCTTATATAACAAATATGTTGACAACGGTCAACTCACATCCCTAGTACTTCCTCCGAAAATTCTCGGAAGTACATATATATACGTACATATCAAAGTGTACCTATCAACAAGCAATATGCTTAGGGAACAATATAAGTTCCAGATTGATGATGAGATTCTTACAAGGACAAGGAGGGGTAGACTCCAGTACTTCGTGGACTGGTGAGACTACCAATTTACTAACACATGAGAAGGTGTCTTATATACTGATGAACATGTGGAGTATGCGTACCTGAGAGGGATGGACGCAAAACCATGTCTTGAGAGGGATAGACACGCAGTGTGTACCTGAGAGGGACGGACACAGAAAAGGCCCAAATGCGGCCAGGGTGATAACCAATAATTAAATGGAATCGTCCATCTACATGTAGAAAAGGTTACTATTTCCGTAGTATGACTGATCATCGTTTACGGTGGCTCCGGTGCATTTCCTATTCTTCCAATTGGAATTGTGATGCAATACCGTAACCCAAGACTAAGTGCTGGGTTTACTATTAAGGTATTCACAGGATAATAGAATCCACTAAAGAATTGTTTTCATAAGAAGGTGTGTATCACCAAGGAAAACTATTTTCAAATAAAACATAATTATTATATATGATGTTTTACGTGAGTTATCATACAATCATTTTCATACTGTACATTTTTATGCTGGGCATTATAGCTCACACTTGTTTTCTTAAATTGACACAACACAACAGTGAATCAAGATGCCTACCATGAGAACCACAGCCAGGAAACGGGTAGGAAATGGCCAGCTGTTCCGTAGGTTGTTTGGTGTTGTACCAAAGGTAGTCCAAATAAGCTGGATTGGTTTTCAGTTGTTTTTAGTTCGGCTTATTTATAAGTATGACTTATGTAAGGTAATAAATAAGAAACGTATATTTGGCCGACGGACTAGCCTTACTTAAAGGTTATTCCCCGGTAAGACTTAATTACTTTTGGGTTGTAATAACTATCACTTTGTGGTTAATCTACTCTAGTAATGAATGGTTCGTTTCCAAGACAATAACCTGTAAGTCTGTGTGTGTGATAAGTGTGGGGTCTTAAAGTGTGAGTATTTATATATTGTGATGCAAGGTATGTGGTTTATAGTGATTGAGATGGTATGGCCTCTGAGATCCCTGACCCCGGATTTCGGGGCGCCACAGAAATGGTATCAGAGCCTTAGGTTATCAAATCTTAGAAACGATAGGATATAAAATACGTAGACATAGGAATAATAAAATAATCAATTAGAGCTCAAGTTGAGTTTGTCGTCGGGCTACACGGGTAGTCTTGACAGTTTTACCCTCAAAGGAATTCCGACTCTAAGTTAGTAAAACCTTGCCTATTATGTCAGGTACCAGTGCAGCCTATGAGGGAAATTGACCCTGTTGATGATGCTATAGTCCCTGAGCGTGACCCTACTCCCAAGCCAGAGGACCCACCCATTGATGACTCAGACGATGACCCTATTGAGGATGCCCCGGAGGAGGAGACTGACCTTCCTGTCCCCATAGCCGATGACGTTGAGATGCCCCAGGGAGATGACTTAGGCTGGAGGGATGTAGAGATGTACCCTCTCCCGACTATTCGCCCTCCTACACCACATCCAGGGATGAAGAGCCCTTTGCCCTATACTGATGATGATGAGGAGGATGAGATGGATGCACAGATCTACGAGGCTTATGACATATCCTCTAGCGACCCAAACTCACCTCTACCACTCCCGGCGACCATGCATGTAGTTGTACACGACTGGATGGTGGCTCAGCTTAACGCCGAGATCACTGCGGCATCTGCCCACATTGTGGAGTTACGTCATGTAAGTCATATGTCATAGACCTATTTGTATATTCGAGGATTCAACTCAACTCAAATAAGAATGTAATAAGTAAATAGTGGATCGACCGTCAAAGAGATCTCGCAAAGTAATATCTGTCAAAGGATTCAGAGACAATGTTCATCTACAGACTTGAGGAGTTAATTCACTGGAAGAAGTTCAAGAAGTTGATCATGCCTCAGTGATAATAAATCAAGATCGTGGATTTAATCAAGTGACAGAGATCTCGTAAGAGTATCATTAATTACAAGGATTTAATCTGAAGAAAATCAAAGTGTCAGAGTCAAGACATGAAGAAACGTCACGGAAGTTAGTCACTCATGAACCAGACAGTACATCGAGTGTCAACGTTGAAGTGGTGGAATTGATTCATAATTTTCAGTGATTTTCAGAAGATTTGCAGAAGAATGGTTGCTGCTTAAGACTAGAATTAATTCTCTATTAATTAATTAATTCATCTAATTTAATTAAGAAAATAAATTATATCTGCGAAGAATAAATCCTACATGTACACTACACCACACCATTGTTGTTTCTAACTACGGATCCTATTGTACGGGAGAGGTGGTAAACACAAGGTGATTTCCTAGTAAGGGAAGAAGCTGTTAGGGGAGTACCATTGGTTTTTATCTGCGGATCCTATTGTACGGGAGAGGTGGTAAAACGAAGGTGATCTTCTTTAATCAGTTGATTCTCATAGGGGGAGAAGCAAGAGATATGGGCTTCTCAACAGGAAATGTGGTTGTACAAATGAAGATGGAACTACTTGAAGATATGTTCAGTCTAGAGGAACATCTACTTGGAATCTGGAAAATGTTAAATCTCATCCAGAACTTTTCTGCTATTTACTTTGCATGTATGATTATATCTTTTTCTTATTTGTTAGTTGAGTTATCCTCTAGGTATTTGTGTGTTATTGTCTAACAAACAAAGGGGGAGAAATAGCAGGGAGGAAGAAAAAGATCCTACATGTACACTACACCACACCATTGTTGTTTCTAACTACGGATCCTATTGTACGGGAGAGGTGGTAAACACAAGGTGATTTCCTAGTAAGGGAAGAAGCTGTTAGGGGAGTACCATTGGTTTTTATCTGCGGATCCTATTGTACGGGAGAGGTGGTAAAACGAAGGTGATCTTCTTTAATCAGTTGATTCTCATAGGGGGAGAAGCAAGAGATATGGGCTTCTCAACAGGAAATGTGGTTGTACAAATGAAGATGGAACTACTTGAAGATATGTTCAGTCTAGAGGAACATCTACTTGGAATCTGGAAAATGTTAAATCTCATCCAGAACTTTTCTGCTATTTACTTTGCATGTATGATTATATCTTTTTCTTATTTGTTAGTTGAGTTATCCTCTAGGTATTTGTGTGTTATTGTCTAACAAACAAATAGGGGGAGATTGTAAGTCATATGTCATAGACCTATTTGTATATTCGAGGATTCAACTCAACTCAAATAAGAATGTAATAAGTAAATAGTGGATCGACCGTCAAAGAGATCTCGCAAAGTAATATCTGTCAAAGGATTCAGAGACAATGTTCATCTACAGACTTGAGGAGTTAATTCACTGGAAGAAGTTCAAGAAGTTGATCATGCCTCAGTGATAATAAATCAAGATCGTGGATTTAATCAAGTGACAGAGATCTCGTAAGAGTATCATTAATTACAAGGATTTAATCTGAAGAAAATCAAAGTGTCAGAGTCAAGACATGAAGAAACGTCACGGAAGTTAGTCACTCATGAACCAGACAGTACATCGAGTGTCAACGTTGAAGTGGTGGAATTGATTCATAATTTTCAGTGATTTTCAGAAGATTTGCAGAAGAATGGTTGCTGCTTAAGACTAGAATTAATTCTCTATTAATTAATTAATTCATCTAATTTAATTAAGAAAATAAATTATATCTGCGAAGAATAATTTATTTATTAATTGAATTAATTGATTAATTAATTCTGATTTAATTCTAGGAATTTTAGGAATTTTCAGAAGTTTAATTGGATTAAATTTAAGCTTTAAATCAGCAAGACAATTGAAAATGAACTAGCATGACAATCAGGATTGTCATACCGATTGTCATGCTAGGCCATTTTACATTGTCATACCGAAAGTTACTCTAGGAGGGTAATTGTCTTGCTAGTTCATTCTGATTGTCTTGCTAGTTCATTCAGATTGTCTTGCTAGTTCATTCAATTGTCCTACCGAAAGTCATACAAGCTATAGGATTGTCATGCCAATTCAATTCTATTGTTGTGCTGATTTAAAAAGAAGCAGAAGACTTTTCTTTTAACAATCTAAATCATTATTTCAAGAACAAGAGACAGCAGCCGCAGCAAAACATTTTATCTTCATCTGCTTTATTCAAGATCATAATTTCTAGATTGTAATGTTAAATCCAAACCACTAGAATTCTTTATCTTGTTCTTGTGTATCAATCTAGCGGATTAAAATCCCTAGAACTTAATCTCAAATCGCGTTTAGCATTTGATTCTAATTATTGCAAAAATAGAAAAAGTTCATGTCGAATTTATTCTAGATTTGTGATAATTGATTTGAGATTAATACCTTGTAATCGATACAGTTGTTGTAACACATTTCAAGTTTAATAATATTTTTATTTAACTTGAATTTTGTTTCACATTTTTTATTCCGCATTTTATTCGATTATTTGGTAACGTTTGTATTCAACCCCCCTTCTACAAACACATTGGGACCCAACACGTCAGGCACTGACAGCTGAGAGAGCCATCAGACTAGGATACCTAGGGGACTTCAGAGCTTCTTCCCCAGCCATAGCCCGTAGAGAGATTGATGGGATCGAGCTCCGTACCCGGGTTCAGATGAGGATGATGGCGATTGGAGGATACATCCCGGTAGTTGATGCAGAGCTGATGTTGGCAAGAGCGATGAGGAGGGTGCGTGACCTCATGCGCAGTGACAGTGACTGAGGGACTGGTGACTATTTATGGACCTTGAAGAAGGCTGGGTGACTTGTCACCAATTTTTATAGGATAGCTAGTAGTAGATAGCGTTCCTAGCCCTTCAGGGTACACGACTTATGTATTTGCATTTCAGTAGTCAGGACAAGTAATAATGTAGTATAATCAAGCCATGTATGAAATCGGTTAGTTGTTTTGTCCCCAAGATATAATTGGGAGACCCTATGGTATATATCTAGCAGTTATTAAGAAATTGATTTCCATAATATTGCACTTGATAAAAACATGCTAGATAATAGATGACATGCTTACATATGAATAAATTAATCCAATTGTAAAATAATTGTAACTATATTTACAAATTTTCATTACCAGAACAACGCCACCCCGTAGAAGAGGAACCAGGGCACAGCCCGCAGAATCTGTTAACCAACAACTGAATGAACCTGACCTGTAGTAAATGAAGAAAGTGAAGAGGACCAAGACTATAATGAATATGATGAGGAAGAATATGTAGAAGAAGAGGCTGAGGATACCCATCAGGGAGGGAATCCCATGAATGAGTTTATGGAACTTTTAAGAGCAAATCTGAACCAACAGCCCATTCCACCACAACCGCATGCTGCCCAACAGACTGCAGCCACTTCCTTCAGGGCGTTCAAATCTCTCAAACCCCCAGAGTTTCTAGGATCTGCCGACCCCGTTGAAGCACGGGTCTGGCTCAAAGAGATAGAAAAGTCCTTCGAAATACTAGGTGTGGAAGAACGACACAAGACCATTTTCGCTTTTTACATGCTGAAAGGAGAAGCTAATCACTGGTGGGAGTCCAAACGAAACCTAGAGACTGATGTTGTGATTCCATGGGTTAGGTTTACCCGACTGTTCTTAGACAAGTATTTCCCTAGGTTTATGGAAACCCAGATGGAGATTAAGTTTCTGGAGTTGAAACAGGATAGGATGACCGTGGCAGAGTATGAGGCCAAGTTTACTGAGCTATCACGATTTGTGCCTGAGTTCGTGAATACCGAAGAGAAGAATGCGAGAAGGTTTCAGCTTGGTCTGAAACAGTTGATCCAGAACCGAGTGGCAGTACTGGAGCTGAGAGATTATGCCACCTTAGTGCAGAAAGCCTCGATTGTTGAAGCTGGCAGTGAGCAGAGTGTGAAGGAAAAGGAAAATAGGAAGAGGAAGATAGGAAGATAGGAAGCCAAGGTGGAGGAGGAGGAGTAGGAACCGGGAACAGGAGCCTTTCGAGCAGGTTCGTCAGGAGAGTGTTGTCCCAACCTGCGAGAGGCCCCGGATTCAGAAAGGCCCCAAATGAGAGTGTTGGCCAGAGCGGCGGACAATCTAGGGCAACGTTTCATAGCTAACCCCGTGCCACAATACCGGAGTGTCAAACCTGTAGGAGGAGACACCTTGGAGTATGCATCCAGGTGAGAGCCCCTTTGAAATGCTATAAGTGTGGTCAGACCGGACACCTTGCCAACAACTGCAACCAACTCAGCGTGACATGTTTCCAATGTGGAAAAGTAGGGCACATGAGGTAGGATTTCTCGACATTGAGACCCCCAGCCTCAGGAATGAGAAGAGCTGCATCCAACCGACCCCTAGCTGCTAGGACCTTCAACATGACCGTTCAGGATGCTATCCGAAACACTGACGTGATAGCAGGTACCCTTCTGTTAAATTCCAAACATGAAACTGTCATATTTGATTCTAGAGCAACCAAGTCATTTATATCTCAAGATTTTGCTAAAAGGTTAAAACTTAACGCTGTACCCTTACGTGAGGTATTATAAGTGGAAATAGCAAACAAAGAAATAATTCCTGTAAATCAAGTACATCCTAAATGCAAGTTAAAATTAGAAGGAAGAGTCTTCGAAGTTGACCTAATCCCATTTACGTTAGGAGAATTTGATGTAATCTTAGGAATAGATTGGTTATCCAGTAATGGAGCGCAAATAGATTGTGAACGGAAGAGGGTAAATATAAGAGTGCAAAATGGAAAAGAAGCAGTGTTTAGAGGGCAACGACAGACCCAGAAATTTCTGACCATGCTACAGGCAAAAAGATTGTTAAAGAAAGGAAACAAGGCCTATTTAGCTTATGTGATGGATACGAAGAAGGAATTTCCTAACATACAGGACCTACCAATAGTAAATTAAATCGAGAATGTATTTTCAGAAAACTTACCAGGGTTGCCACCCGACAGAGAAATAGAATTCGCTATAGAATTAGCGTTGTGAACGGCACCAGTATCCAAGGCCCCCTATAGGCTAGCCATAGTTGAGATGAATGAACTAGCTTCTCAACTGCAAGAGTTATTAGATAATGGGATGATAAGACCCAGTGTGTCGCCATGGGGAGCGCCAGTACTGTTCGTAAAGAAAAAGGACGACAGTGTGAGATTATGCATAGACTATCGAGAATTGAATAAGCTGACTATTAAGAATAGGTACCCTCTCCCTATGATTAATGACCTATTCGATCAACTCAAGGGAGCTGTGCATTTTTCCAAAATAGATTTGAGGACATGGTATCACCAGTTGAAAATCAAACCTGAGGATATACCGAAGACTGCTTTTCGCACTAGGTATGGACACTATGAGTTCTTAGTCATGTCATTTGGGCTAACCAATGCACCCACAACCTTTATGAATTTGATGAATAGAGTGTTCAAAAAGTACCTAGATATATGTGTGATAGTTTTTATAGATGATATTCTAATCTACTCAAAGGCAGAGCAAGAACATGCAGAACATTTGAGGATAGTCTTAAAAATCTTGAGGAATGAGAAATTATATGCCAAGTTCTTGAAATGCCAGTTTTGGTTAAGGGAAATTCAATTCTTAGGAAATCTGGTGAGTAGCAAAGGAGTTTTAGTTGACCCCGCCAAGATAGATGCGGTGTCCAACTGGGAAAGACCAACTACCCTAACAGAGGTTAGGAGCTTTGTGGGTTTAGCAGGATATTACCAAATATTCGTGCAAGACTTTGCTAAGATAGCCGGTCCACTGACTAGACTTACCCGGAAGACAGAAAAGTTTATATGGACAGAGAAATGTGAGGAAAGCTTTCAGGAACTGAAAAGGAGGCTGGTGTTAGCACCAATGCTCGCTCTTCCGATGGAAAGGGAGAGTTTATGATATACAGCGACGCATCGCTTAAAGGATTAGGATGTGTGCTTATGCAGCACGATAAAGTTATAGCGTATGCCTCTCGGCAATTGAAGGAGTATGAGAGCAGATACTCGACACATGATCTAGAATTAGCATCCATAGTGTTTGCCCTAAAGATTTGGAGACACTACCTATACGGTGAGAAGTGCGAGATTTACACAGACCATAAGAGCCTCAAATATATTTTTACTCAGAAGGAACTGAACATGAGACAGAGGAGATGGTTAGAGTTGATTAAGGACTACAACTGTGAAATTTTGTATCACCCGGGTAAAGCCAATGTGGTGGCTGACGCCCTTAGTAGGAAGGAAAGACTCAAAATGATAATGACATCTAAGGAATTAATTAAAGAATTTGAGAAGATGGAAATTGACGTGAGGACGACCGGTAAAGGAACATAAGGATTATTTGAGATTAATCTAGTGTCGGAACTGACTAAAAAGATACGAGTATGTCAGGAAAAGAAGATGAGTGAAGAAAGAGGAACATTGACCGGTGAGGAAGTGAGATGCGAGAAGGACGAGAAAGGGATCATGAGGTATGTGTCCCGAATTTGGATTCCAAATGTGCAAGAGTTAAAGGACGAGCTGCTCCACGAAGGGCACAACTCCAGATATTCAATCCGCCCAGGAAGTACGAAGATGTACCGTGACCTTAAGGAATATTATTGGTGGCCTAACATGAAGAGAGAAGTAGCAGAGTGGGTCAGCAAGTGCTTGACATGCCAGAGAGTGAAGGCTGAACATCAGCGACCTAGTGGACTATTACGGCTCCTGGAAATTCCGGAATGGAAATGGGAGCATATAGCCATGGATTTTGTGACAGGCCTACCAAGGACAAAGACCAATCACAATGCCATATGGGTTATCATAGATAGATTGACCAAGTCCACACATTTCCTACCAATCAACGAAAGGTACACCGTAGACAAGCTGGTGGATATTTACTTGAAGGAAATAGTAGTGAGACACGGCGTTCCTGTTGCCATAGTGTCAGATCGAGACCCGAGGTTTAATTCCCGATTTTGGAGAAACTTCCAGGAATGTGTAGGCACCAGACTAAACATGAGTACCGCTTACCATCCTCAAACTGATGGACAGAGCGAAAGGACTATTCAGACCCTAGAAGATATGCTACGAGTGTGTGCCATCGACTTTAAAGGAAATTGGAATGACCACTTACCCCTGATCGAATTTGCTTACAACAATAGCTATCACGCTAGCATAGGAATGCCTCTGTATGAAGCTCTTTATGGAAGGAGATGTCGCTCTCCCCTATGTTGGGATGAAGTTGGAGAACACAAGATAATGGGACCAGAGTTAGTCCAACAGACCAGGGAAATGGTGGGACTCATCAGGAAAAAACTGGTAGTAGCTCAGGACAGACAAAAGAAGTACGCCGACCAGACCAGGAAGGATAGGGAATATGAAGTAGGAGATTCAGTGCTATTGAAGGTATCTCCGTGGAAAGGAGTGATGAGATTTGGGAAGAAAGGGAAGCTGAGTCCCAGATTCAGAGGATCCTTTAAAATTTTGAGGAGAATAGGACCTCTAGCTTACGAGCTCGCCTTGCCTCCTAATATGCAACAAGTGCACAACGTGTTCCATGTGTCCATGTTAAGGAAGTACCATGCAGATGCACGTCACATAATAGAATACGAGCAGGTAGATTTACAACCAAACCTGACCTACATCGAGCAGCGAGTAAGGATAATGGACCAAAAAGAACAGGTGCTGAGGAACAAGACTGTGAAGCTGGTTAAAATCTTGTGGAGGAATCAAAATATCGAGGAGTCAACTTGGGAACTTGAAGACGTAATGAGGAATAGATATCCCCACTTATTTTCTAATTAATTCCGGGACGAAATCCTTGTTAGAGGGGAAGACTGTAATAACTCGAATTTTTGAGACCTTGTAAAACGTTTAATGAATAGTAACCCTGACGGACGGGGAAAACTTTTTAGCCCACACTATGTAGTGCATGAGAAAATGAGTTTCGGAGTTGATATTATGATTATACGTACCAAATGAGTGTATGTAAATGCTATTAGTTTTCGAAGAAAATGAACTTTGAAAAATGACCATATTTACGAATCATCGAGAATTAAGGGAATCACTATATAATTACAAATTTAAAACCCTACGGATTTATATCCAAGTATGATAATTCAAAACATAAGGAATAAATACGAGAGGAATTACGTCGCGAACCATTTACGAGGAAGTATTACGAAAACGTTTAAGCGGCCGAGCGAACGCGTAAACGATTAAATAAACGTAACGCACTAACTAACCATGGTAGAAAAGTAACCATGGTTACTTTATCAAATAGTGAGCTAAGGTGTATGATGATCAACCAAGGCTATCAAATAGTAAGCTAAGGAGCTAAACAAGTGGCTTAGCTTGTAATCTACCAATGCTAGCTAGATTTGTCTACAAGTTGGTAATAAAGATCAAATCCTAGGATAGATACTATGGAATAACAATCAAATAAAAAGATATCACAAGCCTCATTTCCAAGAAGCAACCAAGGAAGCATCACCAAAAACTCTCTCTTTCTCTCCCAACCTTCTCCATTCGGCCCTTCACCCTAAAATAAAGAAATCAAAATCAAAACTTCAAGCTCTAGCCATGGATAAATCCTCCCATTAATTCTCAAGCTTCCTAGCAATCAAACTAAGGTAAGATAAATCTTTGAGCTCTTTTTATCAAGGTTTGATAGGTAAAAAAAAATCAAGAAAGTTGATAATGAATAGTGTAAATAGTAACTCTTCTTTGGTTTCTTGATTTTAATGGTTGTTTTAGGTTCCAAAAACTATAATAAGCACTCACAAGACTTCACCATCATCAAGAACACATCTCAAGCTCTCAAGAAAGGTATAAATCTTTGACCCTACCTTATTTAAGATTTAAGTTCAAGATCCTTTTAGTATATAGTTGTAAACCTAGTTTTGGTGGGAGTATTGTTGTAATCTTGATGTTTAGCTAAGTAGATTTAAGGTTGATTGTTGTTGCCTCAAGAACATGATGTTCTTGAGAGGAGTTAGTTTGGTGGTGATGATATGTTGATTATTGGTGGTAGTATAAGGATTGGTGTTGTACCACAGGTAGCCCGAATAAGCTGGATTGGTTTTCAGTTGTTTTTAGTTTGGCTTATTTATAAGTATGACTTATGTAAGGTAATAAATACGAAACGTATATTTGGCCGACGGATTAGACTTACTTAAAGGTTATTCCCCGGTAAGACTTAATTACTTTTGGGTTGTAATAACTATCACTTTGTGGTTGATCTACTCTAATAATGAATGGTTTATTTCGAAGACAATAACATGTAAGTGTGTATGTGATAAGTGTGGGGTCTTAAAATGTGAGTATTTATATATTGTGATGCGAGGTATGTGGTTTATAGTGATTGAGATGGCATGGCCTCCGAGATCCCTGACCCCGGATTTTGGGGCGCCACATAGTGTGTCAAGAGCTTGCTCTGATACCAATTGTTAATCCCAGAAAATCTAACAGTTGAATTACAGAAGGGGGAGGTTGAATGTAATTCTTGGTTTCTTCTTGATTTTAAGAACTTCTCTAACAGATATACATAACAATGTTTGAATATGCTAAAGTGCAGAATGAAAGTTTTGATGTATTCAAATACAAAGTAATTTAAACACAAGTATTTAAAAAATTTATGGTGGATTGAACTTATCAACCAGAGATATATGTATTTCGAGAACTCTGTGATACAAAGATTGTACACAGCTTCTTACAAGTAGAATCACAAGGAACAGAGATTTTTTTACAGATATAACTTTTTCTATTTCTCTAGTTCATTGCTTAATTTACTACTAGCTACTTTTGGTTTATATATTACCAAGATACAAGTGAATAAGACAAAATAATAAAACAAAATGTGTCTATGTCTAATCACATGCTTCTTCATTTCTTCATCCAGTATCTTTGATTTTATTCAAGTAAGAATATAAATGGAAATGCTTCTTTGTTCTCTAAAACCTGATTACAGGCTGCCACGTTCCTTTTGTGTGTAATCAACCCATGTGACTGTCAAGTCACTATCAACTCCTATTTGAAATTCGTCATCCGTCGAAACTTCATTGAATCATCTGTCGAAATATGACTTGCGTCATCCGTCGAAGCCTTGTGAAGAACATCCGTTGAAAGTGTTTCCATAGAAGTTGACTAAATTTCACTTATGTAAAATTACAAGGCATATTATATATACAATTTTCCAACCTATTTTACATATCATTCTTGCAGTCAACATGACTTAGAATGTCCTACAACTTCTAATTCTTTAAGGCATTACAATTCACATGAATGTGCTACAAAATACTTATTAATACATAAGCTACTCTTTCAATGGATGACAAATAGGATCATCCATCGAAAGCTACAAAAACACTTAATCAATTCTACTAAAGTATTTTTACAACTTATCATCAAGTCTACAACATGTTCCTAACACAACCCGTATGGACGGACAAAATAAATATACTACACACATATCATACCTGGAGCGAACGAACCAAAACAGTAAGAAATCGGCAATTAGAGGTTGATAATCAAAGATTTTGGCACAAGAAGGTTTATAAATTATCATTATTGAGTAAAATTTCATCTCATTGATCATCAATTCATTGCAACATGTTTCACCGAATCAATAAGTGTTTTTATGTTCCATAGTAGAATTTGAATTTTACACTTGTTAACTGGTTTGGAATTATATAACTGATTTTGTATCATATTTATTTATTCATGCTAATTACAGGTGAAAACAGATATTCAGAATGTTTTCTCTAATAGGTAGTGTATTTTTATTTTAAATATATTATTTGTTGCCTTATAGCAAGTCACACATATCTTGCTTCCATAGTAGAAGATGTATGTAACGACTACTTATCACTTTTCCCGTATATACCTCTTCCAGAAAGCATAAAAAGATAACCTAAAGTGGATCTTAACTCATCTCACACCTAGATTATGAGAATTAGAATAACCAATACCTTCAAGGTTATCCGTCTTTCGATATGTAAGTATTGTGCAAGACATGCGTGTACTGTTAGATATAATTGATGATATTAGCAGAAACTATCAGAAGTTCATATCAGAACTTATATCAGTATTTATTGAAGACTGACGTCATCAGTACTTGATGATCAACAGATGATGTCATCAGAATTTGTCACTTCAGTAGATATTCGAGGAGAAAAAGGAAAGCAGGAAAATTCAAGGCGGTGAAGGACTTTATCTCAGAAGCATTGTATAGGTTTCCTTATTGTTAATAGAATAGGATTCCTTATACATTGTGTAGATGTGCTCTATATAAAGCACATATTAGGTTCATGATATATGCATTGCGAACATTGTTATATCATTCGCATAACCTAGAAGCTCTCAAGGATATTTGTTCATCCTTTCGAAAGAGTACGTTTGTAATCAGTTTTTATATGTTAATATAAAAAACTGTTGAAGCTTTGATAAATTGATTGCGTTAAGTGTATTCACCCCCCCTCTACAGTTGATTAAGGGCCTAAAAATTGGTATCAGAGCTTGCATTTAACATAAAAATAGTTTAAGATCTGAAAATCAATCTACAATATCAGACAAAGAAGAAGAACCACAGAATCCAAAACCACCAACCCCAGCCACATCACAGATTAACAACAACATGAGTAGGTATGAAGCAATCAAGGTGCCAATCCTGAAGATACTTTAATATACAATTTGGAAAGTTATGATGGCCATGTGTTTGGAAGCCCCAGATCCTGAATATCTAAACAGGATTTATGATGGTCCTCATAAACCAATGAAGGTAGTTGTTTCTGTTGTAGGAGAACCAGAGAAGATAGTTGACAAAGACAGGAAGGACTACACTCCTGAAGATCTTTCATCTATTATTAAGGATGCTAGGGTCAAATACATCTTACACATCAGTCTTGATAGTGTTATGTCCAACAGGGTTATTGGATGTAAGACAAAAAAAGAGATATGGGATGCTTTAGAGATAAAATGTCAAGGTACAACTGTTATCAAGAAGAACAAGAGGATAGTATTTACTCAAGAATATGAGCACTTTGACTCAAGAGACAATGAGTCCTTAACTGAGATCTATGACAGATTTCAGAAGCTACTGAATGACTTATCCCTTGTCAACAAAGAATATGATTTGGAGGACTCAAACTTAAAGTTCCTACTTGCTCTCCTTGAAAAGTGGGACTTTAAGGTCACATCAATAAGGGATAACTATCAACTTGATGAAACACCTCTAGATGAGACCTATGGAGTTCTAAAAACTCATGAACTGGAGATGGAGCAAAGAAGCAAGAGGAAAGGATCTAAATCTAGACTAGTAGCACTCAAAGTTGAAAAGAAGACAAAAAAGAAAGCTAGGAGGAAAAGCTACTCCAAAGGGAAAGCCATGATTGTAAAGTCAGTTACTGAATCATCAAACTCTAATGATGACTCAAATACTTATAATAAATCAGATACTAATAGGGATCATAACAACAATATGAAGACATGGATCAAATGGCTGCCCTACTGGTTAAAAGCTTCAAGAAGATGGTCTACAAGAACTTCAAAAAAGGGAGAAGATTTTCCAGAAAAGGTTCCAATTTCTCAAACTCCGATAAAAGGAACAACAGAAGAAATATTGATTGGAAGGACTCAAGATCTGGAAAACTTGACAAGTCAAAGGAGAGATGTTACAACTGTGATGAAATTGGACACTTTGCAGCTGACTGCAGAAAACCCAGAGCTGAGAAGAAACAAGCTTTGATCTCAAAGAAGAGAAACTGGGATGATTCATCAGATTTAGATGATGGGATCAGTTATGCTCTCATGGAAAATGCTGATGTTGAGGCTGAAAATGCTGAATTAAAGGTACCTCAGACTACTCTTGCTTTTGATACTGATGATATCTATGAATTAAGTTTATTTCTTAAGATTCTGCATGTTAGTTATAGGGACCAAACCTTAGAGAATAATAGAATCAAGAGTGAAAACTCTGTGTTAAAGAAAAGGAATGATCATCTAGAAATTGAGTTGTTTTCCATGCTAGAAATTCAGAAAGAAAAAGATAATGCTGTTTATGTTAAAGAAAAATTGTTAGAAATACATGCTTATCTAGAAAATGAGTTAGCTAAAGAAAGAGAGATTATTAAACTTTGAACTAACTCGGGGAAAATAACTCAGAAAATTTTAGAGAATGGCTGTTGGGGATCAATATTAGGATATGCCGCTATATCTAATTCTAATAAGATAGTTAAAAAAGAAACTGAGAAAACAGAACCAATGAAAACTGATAGCAAGGTCAAACTGAACAAGGTTTAGATAAAGACCATTAAGTTTAATCCAAATGCTAATAATGTCAAATCAATCAATGAGGAAGATTCTATCTCAGAACCTAGATCAAACTTAGTTACTGATAAGAGTGAACATGTTCACACAAAATCAGTAAATATTGGTTCAATGACTCAGAAACATCTTAAGCAAAAGCTGAAGGATTTACACATGAAAGATAAGAAGAAAAGGCATAGGAAAAATAATAATGGCAAGGTAGGTGTTAATAAGAATGGCAATTATGTAACTCCTCCTAATTCACCTAGAAAGGCTTGTTTGAACTTTGGTAACACTAATCATCTTGCTAATTCTTACAGGAAGAATAAAGAGATAAATAATGTTCCTTCCAAATCAGAGTTTAGGAATAGAACAGTTAGATATAGACCACAGATTCCTTATTTTCATTGTGGTAGTGTTTGAAACTTTATTTATACATGTAAATAGTATCACAGTTTATATTATGATTATTATAAACTGAAACCCTCTTTAATTAAAGCACAATCTATTTCTGCATGTATAAATACTGACGGTAAGGATGTTAACATAAACTCTGATAAAAAGTCTCCTGCTGCATATGTTAATAAACTTAAAAAGGCCAAAGGATCCAAGTAAGTATGGTTCCTTAAAAACACTAACTGGTTCCAATTACTGATTGCAGGGTAATATGATGAGCACTCTAGTCTTGGACAGTGGATGCTCAGGACACATGACCAGTTATAAATCCCTGCTATCATAATTTGAGGAGAAAGTTAGCCCAAGTATTTCTTATAGAGATGGCAACTTAGGAAAAATCTTAGGATATGGAAAAATTAAAGTTGGAAATGTCATCATTGAAAACGTAGCTCTAGTTGCAGGACTCAAGCATAATCTGATCAGTGTGAGTCAAATATGTGACAGAAATTACCATGTCAATTTCTATGAGGAGCATTATGAAATTGTTAGTAAGTCTGATGCCAATATTGCAATGACTGGTGTAAGACGTGGTAGTTTATATGAAGCCAGGGTCTCCACAAGTACTGATGATTCAGAAGTTTGTCTACTAAGTCGTGCATCTGTGGAAGACAGCTGGAACTGGCGTAAAAGACTTTCTCACCTCAACTTCAATAATATCAATGAACTTGTGAGGAAATATCTTGTGAGAGGATTTCCCAAAACAGTGTTTACTCCTGACGGCTTATGTGACTCATACCAGAAAGCAAAGCAAAGAAAAACATCTTTCAAGAGTAAAACTGAATCCTCCATTCTTGAACCATATCATCTACTTCATATTGATCTCTTTGGTCCAGTGAATGTTATGTCAACTGCCAAGAAGAGGTATGCACTCGTAATTGTTGATGAATATACAAGATACACATGGGTGTATTTTCTGCACACCAAGGATGATTCTCTATCCATTCTTCTTGATCATGTGAGGGAGCTCGAAAAAGGATCAACATGCAAAGTGAAGATCATCAGAAGTGATAATGGAACTGAATTCAAGAATAACTCTATGGAAGAGTTCTGCAAACCCAAGGGGATAAAATAAGATTTTATGCTCCTGGATCTCCACAACAAAATGGAGTTGTTGAAAGAAAGAATAAAACTCTCATAGAAGCTGCAAGAATAATGCTAGAAGAAGCAAGATTTCATACCTACTTCTAGGCTGAGGCTGTGCAAACTGCTTGCTTTACACAAAATGCAACATTGATCAACATGCATGAAAAAACACCATTTGAGATGGTGAAAGGAAAGAAACCAAATTTGAAGTACTTTCACATATTTGGTTGTAAGTGTTTTGTTCTTAAAACTCATCCGGAGAAGCTGGCCAAGTTTGATCTAAAAGCTGATGAAGGAATTTTTATGGGATATCCATTGTCCATAAAAGCCTTCAGAGTTTATAATCTGAGAACAAGAACAGTCATGGAATCTATACATGTATCTTTTGATGACAAGAAAATAACATGTCTAGAAGATGCATATGACCATGACAAATTGATATTTGAAAATGAAGTACCCTATGTTGACCTTTTAAATCCTGATCCTGATACAGTAAATCCTGAAATCACTCAAAGCTCTGGTGATCCACATAACAGTGGAAATTCTTCTGACACTGAAGCATATGTTGAGGGGGAGAAACATGATTCAAATTCAGAGACTTCTACAAGTGATTCAACTTAAGAAACATCAGTAGATAGTTCATCAGACTCAAATTCCTCAAACTCTGATGAGTCAAATGCTGCTAACAATGGGAACATTAATTCAAGGGGAGCATAACGAAATAACAGTGGTACTAGTCAAAGAAGTAACAGAGAGTTCATGAATCAAGGGGGAGGTTTGTCTTCAAGGAGTCAACTTCCATCTGCAAGAAAATGGTCTAAGTCACACACACCTGACTTAATCATTGGAAACCCTGACAGTGGTGTAAGAACCAGAAAATCCACTCAAAATGAATGTATCTACCATTCTTTTCTATCTCAAACTGAACCTAAGAAGGTTGAAGAAGTTCTGTAAGATGCTGAATGGTTCATAGCAATGCAAGAAGAGCTTAATGAATTTGAAAGGAACAAAGTCTGGACTCTTGTGCCAAGACCAAAGAACAGATCTGTTGTTGGAACAAAGTGGGTGTTCAGAAAAAAAAACTAACAGTGAGGGCATTATCACAAGGAATAAATCAAGACTGGTTGCAAAGGAATATTCACAACAAAAAGGCATTAATTATGATGAGACATTTGCTCCAGTTACAAGGCTTGAGGCAATTAGAATCTTTCTAGCCTATGCTGCTCGCAAGAAGTTTAAGGTATTCCAAATGGATGTAAAGAGTGCATTTCTAAATGGAGAACTTTAAGAGGAAGTTTATGTTAAACAACCTCCAGGGTTCATTGATCCAAAGTATCCAGATCTTGTCTACTTACTGGATAAATCACTCTATGGACTGAAGCAAGCTCCAAGGGCCTGGTATGAAATACTTGCTCTATTTCTGCTAGACAGTGGTTTCACAAGAGGTACAATTGACAAAACTCT
Source organism: Apium graveolens (assembly GCF_009905375.1). Lineage (NCBI taxonomy): Eukaryota > Viridiplantae > Streptophyta > Magnoliopsida > Apiales > Apiaceae > Apium > Apium graveolens. Next base: position 86,273 of record NW_027421581.1, read on the forward strand.
CTTTTATCAATACCATGGTAAAGACTTGTTATTAGTACAGATATATGTTGATGATATCATTTTTGGATCTACTAATGATAAACTCTGTGAGAGATTTGCTAAGCTAATGCAGTCCATGTATCAAATGAGTATGATATGAGAATTGAGTTACTTTCCGGGGTTACAATTTACTCAAAAGATTTGGAATGCAAGACTGCTCAACTGCATCAACTCTCATGACCACTGTAACCAAATTAAATTTAAATACTAGTTCTTCAGTAGATATAACTAACTACATAGATATTCCCCCTAACCGGCGTGAGCTGGTGCGTGGATAACAGGGTGAGCCCTTGCCAGGGCGAGCCGAGCGGGTTAATTAATATATCATATATTTATGAACATGTGTACAATGGACATTGGTGCAAAGTACATCATTCAATTATTTGTAACTAAAATAAGCACTGTTGAAGTTCTAAGTAGTGTGCACTGTGCAGTGTTGTGTGCAGTGTGTGTTTTTGAGTTAAATTTTTTAACTAAACTAAGTATATATGTGTGTCATGAACTCATGTATGTGCTACTGCCTACTGCTACTATAATAGAAGATAATGAATCTAATCAACATGGAGAATATACATTATTAAAATATATAAAATAATACAAAAAAATTAACAAAATTCAAGTGAATCATGCGAGTTATGCAAGCTGTGCGGACAGAGGCATGCTAGTTCCTTCCGAGCTCCATGTTTGGCGAGCTAACAGACCGGTCTGTGCTGGTTCGCGGTTCGAGATATGTGAACTCTTTAACGCTACGTTTAATATCACGGTTTATGTTGAGTTGGAACCGTCCCGTGATAAACGATTTATGATGAATAAAATAGCGAGTCGGGGCGAGCCGACCCGCTTGTTTTCCTACCTTTACCTATAAGGTTGGAGCCTCTTCGGAGGCACCTCCAGAGCCCTAGGGAAAGCTCTTTTTGGTTCTCTATCTTTTATTTGATTGTTTGAGTTCAGTTCTCCTTCCTTTAAGTCATATGAACATCCTTCTTCTCAATTTATTCATAGTTTTTCATTATGCATCGCAAAGCGTCCACCCATTGCGGCTAAAAGTCTCGGGGCGCGCCCTTAAGGTCCGGAGATATGTTAACCGGAGCCCGGTCCACTTATTGTTCTCCGACGATCACATTTGTTCTTTTCGGCTAGCATCTCTTAGGGTGTGCCTGGGGCTTCGGCGACATGTTCTCTAGAACTCGGTTTACTCCTTACTCATCGATTATCCTACCAATTTCCTATTAAACTCGATAAGATATCTATGTCGATTTTATACCATAAAATGTGCCGTGTACTAGAAAGAATACATACATACTAAACTTTCGTGTTGTTTTATGTCGCAGAAATCGTGTCGTGTCCAAAATTGTCGGGTCTAATATTGATACTCTTAGTGTGAACGTTTTTTGAAAATCTTATAGGACGATTTGTGTCAAAAAAATTGTGATATGTTATGGTGGTCTGGAGACATACCTTGCAGAGGAGTGAAATTAATATAAATATTACGATAATATGGAAATGCTGACTATAAAATTATTGAATCGAACCGAATTTTGCACTAAACGAGACAACTTTAACTTTTTCCTTATAAACCAACTCAGAGTCAAGTTTTGTTATCGTACAAAACTTGTGTTCCGGCTCGACCTTGTTAACAACTCGAGTCGCACTTGAGTTTTTATAAAAAAAAAACGAGATAAGTCGCACTCGAGCCCTTAATGAGCAATTCGCGAACATTAAAACTTTACTTGATTAAAAAAGATTTAAACAACTCGATCTAATAATTATCGATTCTGAGTTTCACTCGACTCAATATCGAATTCTAATATATTATCGCAACGGATTCACAAATTAAATATTTGTATTGTAATTGTAAATTTTAAATACTACAAGCATTATGAAAAAATAGAATAAATGTAAGTTTATTTGCAATTTAATGAACCGAGTTCGAGCTCAGCGATTTCAAGTCGATCTTGAGTCGAGCGGCTCAAACTGCACTACACATGTTAATAGCTTGCTCTAACTTATTAGCTTAACGCGCGTATGTTAATGTAAGTTTTTTAACGTGTTTAAATGTAAATTTATGCGAGTTAATTGATGATTTTAAGCATTGAACATTGATATTATAATGAAATATTTAAAAGTAAGTAATATCATAAGTAATTGTATCCAATATGTAATTAGTGAAAGCGAGTTAATGAGTCATTTAAAAATTATTATTAGTAATTATGAATTGTAAATAGAATTAAATAGAATTAAAAATTGTAAACTTATATATCTTATTGCAAAAACTGTGAATATGATTTGATTATATATATATATATATTATAATAAAGTTGAAATGAAATATTTTATGAAATAAAATATTTAATAAATTTATAATTAAAAATAACTGAAATTTCATGCAAAAAATAATATAATAGTTAAGATAATAAAAGTTGATGTTAACAGAATAAATAAATTTATAAATAATATAAAAAAATACGTGAATAAAGCACCATACATTCAGAAGGGAGCTGGGCGGTAAAGAAAAAATATCTGCAACATGACGACGCAGGAAACATTATTACAATTATATTATGTCCTTGACTAACTTGATAAAATTGTAATGACAAGATTACAAGTGAGGTGCACTAACAACTTGTAAACTAAAAGGCGTAGCATAAGTTTTGCAATGGTATCCGAGTTTTGTGACAGACTATTATATATCTAATATATCATTTCTGGGGGTTATTATTATGGATCGTTTATATATCTAATATATCTACACAACCCTAAAGAGGGAAGGCGAGGGAAGGTGCATGCGTTTTCGTATTAATTAATATGGTTATTTTTTGCATGTAGTAAGCAATAGACAAAATCAAATTCATTATTTTAAATGAAATCATCTCTATAACCTCATACTAATTATACATCATAATCTCAGAAAACATTATTTTATAATGCTATCATACACAATTAGATTTAAATCAGAATATTTTACCTCTTACAATAGCTTTCTGGTCACCGGAAGTCTCAACTCACCCTTGCCCTATTATCCATAACGCTCTCCAGGCTCCTTTGGATATTCTTTGGCTGGATGCAGGAGTCCTCACACGGTCTCTTCCATATCGCTATTCTTCAAGATATTATTTTTCTGAACCAATTCTGATTGTATATAATACTTATAAAATAATCTATTTCTATTATTATGATATATTCCTAGTAGAGTTTATAGAGAGTGAAGAAGTTTAGCCAGACATATTCAGAGAGAAAGAGAGAATTGAACTTCAGAAATTTTCAGATATCTTTTCCATTTCATGTATGGACTTATTTATAGTAGTCTTTCTATATGGTTACAGATTACCGGGATAACCGGTTTCTTTTACATAATTACTAATAATTCAGGAATCTTTTCTTTTCTTTGTCTGCCATTTCTTCTTTTGTCGTCTCTTCATATTTTCTTCATCTTTATCTTTTGTGTCTGCCATGATATCTTGCAGGATCTGTCATCTTTTTCCAGGGAATCTGCTTTTTCTTTTCTTCTTTCTTCATCTTTGTCTGCCATGATATTTTTGGAATCTCCTGGTAATATAACTTTTTGGTTTTCACCATTCAATTTGCAGTGTTCTGGTGTATTACACCATTTTTGTATTATGCAAAGGGATCAGAATTCATCCCTTTGTTATCATCTTTTAGACTGATAATAGGTCTCTTTCGAGGACCTGTTATTCTTTGATAATATTCAGTAGTATGTTTTGCATGATTATATTTCAGGTTTTCTATTTTATCAAGCATTATCTCTAATGCCATAGTTCCTGAATTTTGTATAATATTATCATAATATAAGGTTATTATACTTTCGGTGAAACCTCCACCATGGCTTTCAGAAATAATTATAGCTTTCCGAGCTCGTAGTATATCTTGTATTTTGGACCTGAGGGTAGCTAGTCCAATGGCTCGTTTTTCACATAACCATTCCTGGAATTTGTTAATATCACAGGGATTTGGCAATTTCAAGCTTTTGGTTTCTCCCACAATATCTGCCATATTCCTTCCCAATTTAAATAGTTGACATATTATTATGGGTTTTCCAACTAGATCGGTTGATGCATCAAAAACTTGTATTCCATATGAGCCTGCTCCCATTTCCCGTATCATAGCTTCCACGGATTTGACAATTATACTTGGTAGCTTTGATATACAATACATGGTTTCATTTGTTAAGATCTTGTCAACAAAACCATGTATAAACAGGTTATAGACTATGTCAGGTTTTGCATTTTCACAACAAATATATCTGGGATATTTTGTAGATTTTGTCAGTCTGCAAACATCAGGGTTAGATTTATAATCATAATATTTCATCATTTGCTCATATGTTTTCACTATCTCAGGTGAGTGTTTCAGCCTATCACTCATTGATAAATTTGACAGAGTAGTTGATATGTTGGTTGAAGGTGATGGCATGGTTACAAGCTTTGATGAAAATGTTATAGGTTTTATTGTAGGGATTGCAACTGAAGCTTGTAGAGTTGTTTTGTCTTTTATAGCTTCCATAATTTGTTTCAGAAAATGTTGGTTCTCCTGAACCAGGGTTTCTATCTCCTTTTGGAGTTTGGTGATTTTCTCATTATTGGTTGAGATATGAGAAGTGACATCAGTGATATATTTCTCAAAATTTTCCATATCCTGCTAAGAGCAACAAACAATTAAATTTTCCCTTTACAAAAACAAAATGCATGACATTCAATGGCATTTAATTTTCTAATAATTGATATTAATAATTCATCAATATACCTTCTATTAGGAGTGAAATAATAACCAATGTGTTTTTCTATTTCTAGAAATCCTTTGTATGCTTCTTCTAGTTTTTCTGTATTATTTTCATCTAATCCTTCAAGAGCAAATTTTTTATAAATTCTACAGCTTCTGAAGTAGTAGTCCATATTATTAAAGATCCCGATATGATTTTCCATGGTTGAGCTTGTCTTCTTGTATATTCTATTTTCATTATTTATTTTCTCTGCTAAGATAGTCAGCTAACACATTTTTTGTTCCTGATATATTTTTTATTACAAAATCATAACAACAGAAAAAAGATTGCCATTTTCTTCTTTTATTTAATTCTGGTAATAATTCTATTTTATTAGTAATAAAGGCTTTTACTTGAGTATTATCTGTTCTTACTACAAATTTAACAGGTAATAAATGATAATGAAACTTTTTAATCCCATATTTTACAGCTAATAGTTCTTTTTCATTTATGTAGTAGTTTGATTCATTAGGTTTCCAAGTTCCTCCTGCATATCCACATATATGTGTATTTTCTTTATCTATGTCATCCTTCTCATATGCTATTAGGACTGCTCCCCATCCTATATCACTAGCATCAGTATATAATTCTAAATGATCTGTTTCTATGGGTATTCTATGTTTTGGTAAATCTTTCACCTTTTCCTTAAGAATTTTTATACAGTTTTCATGTTCTTTTGTCCATCCAAAAGGTTTATTTTTCGTTAGTTCCTGTAATGGTTTTCTTAATTTAGGTAAGTCTTTAATATGATCTGAGGCATAATTTATTATTCCTAAAAATTGTTGTACCTCTTTTTTATTTTCTAATTTGTCCTTAAAATTTACAATCTTTGTTACTATATGGTCTTGTAATTGTATACCTTCTTTATCTATTTTGTATCCTAAATATTCTATCTTATTCTTAAATATTTCAGATTTCTTTTCAGACAGTAATATTCCATGCTGGTCTATTGTTTTTATAAATTGCTCTAAATGTTTTATATGTTCTTCTAGAGTTTCACTATATATTAATATATCGTCTACATATACTATACAGAAATCTTTTAATTTCCTAAAGATTTGGTCCATTCTTCGTTGAAATATTTGTGGCGCATTTTTTAATCCAAAGGGTAATACTATCCATTCATAATGTCCTTGCGGAGCACTAAAGGCTGTTAAAGGTCTTGATTCTTTGGTTAATTTTATTTGCCAAAATCCACTTTTACAATCAAATTTACTAAACCATTTCTTATTTCCTAGTCTATTTATAAGATTTCTTTTGTATGGTAAGAAATATCCATCAAATATAGTTTTCTTATTTAATTCTCTATAGTCTATTACCATACGGGCTTTTCCCCTTTTCTGTTCATTATGTTTTCTTACAAGGAAAGCCGGGCTACTATGTGGACTTTTACTTTCTTGTATTAATTTTAGTTTTAATAATTCATTGATTTGATTATCAAATTCTTTTTGGTCTGAAGGGCTATACCTTATAGGTTTAGATCTTATTATATCATTAGGGTTTAATAATTTTATTTCAGCATATATCTTTTCCTTATCCCATAACCTCATAGGATTTTCTCCGAAGTTGGATTTTAATAAATTATTATATTTTTTAGTTAATTCTTGTAGATTATTATTTCTTTCTATTTTTAGATTGTTTATTCTTATAGTATTTATAGTACTTATTGGCATAATTCTTTTTAATACTATCCACTTATTACACGGAGTTTGTAATGATAGGGTATTTGAAGTTACTATATGTGTTTTAAAATAATCTAAAAAGTTATTTCCTAATAATATAGATTGCTTCATCTTATTCTGATATACAATAGGTAAACTGAATAATGTTTTATTTAGCTTTATTCTCATGTTTTTTGCTATTACATCTAATTCCTTCTTTTGTTCATTAAATCCTGATACCCTAGTTCTATGTGCATTAGATTTTTCCCATCTATATGAAGCTAAAACTTCCTTTTTTACTAGACATAGATCTGCTCCACTATCTATAAATATTTTTTGTTTTAGGAATTTATATTTTTTATATTCTACATCTGCTTCTATGTATATTGCTACCATTCCTCCCAATTGCTTTCACTAGATGATTCATAATTTATAAAGTTTATTTCATTATCAGTTTCACTAATATAAAACTCTTCATATTCATACCATCTATTGTCATCTTCTTTAATTTGTTCTATATCCATTATGAATTGTGATGTATTTATATATTTTACTTTCTTTTCTTTCAGTTTAGGACATTTATTAGCATAATGTCCTTTTTCATTACAATTCCAACATTTACATTCACTTATATCTTTCTTTTTAAAAGGTTTTCTTCTAAACTTTCTCTTATTTTGTATCTTCTCCTATTTTCTGGTGTATTTCTAAATTTCCTAAATCTTTTTCTCTTATATCAGTTGTATTTATAAGGATAATTATTTCTATTTTGTTTGCTTCTGTACTTATCATATGATTTTTTCTTATTATACCTCTTCTTATAGTTCCTATAGGGTTTTTTATCTTCACATCCAAATACTAATCTTCTTTCAGTGAATCCACATATTTCTCTTAATCCTAGTTTTTTATCCTTTTTAACCTTCTGTTGTACCCTATATTCTTCACATTTTCTCATTAGATATCCTCTTAGTACTCTTATTCTTTCACCCAGAGTGTTCTCACGAGGTTCTAACTTATTATATTCCTTAGTTATCTCAGTATTATAAGGTTCTGGTAAATGATCATAATATAATTGTTGATATATATGTCCTTCTTCGGGTAAGAATCTAGCTTCATAAAAGAATTTAGTAAAACTTATAGTATATTCTGGTAACTTGTTAATTTTACAGCATTTCATGTTATTTAGATTCATTATTATTTCTATTTTTCTTTCTATTAAAACTTGGTCTCTAGCTACTATCCAAGGTTCTCCTAAGAATTCTCTTTTTAATATCATATCAAATATTTGTAACATTGATTTCCAATCCGTTGCATACCTTAGTACTTCAGTTTTTAACTGATATTCTATGGATTCTATCCAATATGCTACCTTTCCAATTAACGTTTTTGAGATCAAGTTATAAGTATATTCTAACTCATCTGTATGAGTAGAATTCATTAATGCTATATACATTCCTAAATTCCAATCAGTAATTCTCCTGCTAATTTCTTGTTCTTCATATACATTATCTAAGTCTAAAAAGTATCCATTCAAGTTTACGCCTTGTGACATTGATCCTATAAATTCTTTAAATTCATTATGTTGTCCTATTGGTATGTGTTTTGGTATCGTGTTCCTATATCTTGTTATAACTTCCATATTATGGTCGGTTACTTCTTCTTCTGGGTAGTTATCCATTTCCTCATTTTTTATTCCTTCAGTTTCTATATCAGTATAATTATCTTTATCTTCTTGGTCACTATTCGATTCTTGTTTTATTACTGCATTTACATTTTTCATTCTTTCTAAAGCTTCTATTATATTTTTATTTTCTATTTCCATTTCAGAATTTTCCTCATAACTACTGTTATATTCTTCTATTATATTCACCGTTTTTCCTAAATTATCTTGTTCCAATTCACTAGTACTTGTATTATTATTTGTAGATACAGTACTAGAAACTTCACTTGTATCTTCTTTTTTTCCTTTTAACTTATTTAATTGCCTTTTCAATATTTCTATTTCTTTTTTATTTTCTTCTGTTTTTTCATTTAATTCCTTTTTTGTTTGTCTTAAATCTCTTTTTACATCTTTTAGTTCCTTTTTAGTTTCTTTATATTTATTTTTATATTTTTTATATTTTTCTAACCATTCTTCATTAGTATTTAATCGTAATTTTTTATTCTCCGTCCTTATTTCTTCTATTTCTTCCTTTTGTTGTTCTAATTTTGACTTTAAATATTCTATCACAGTTGTATCAATCTTAAACTCAGCTTTACTTTCACTAGTTGTTTCCTTTTTTAATGGTTCATACTTATATTTTTCTCTTTCTAAAATTTCTTTTCCATGATTCTTTAAAAATGTTATCACGTTATATTCTTTTTGTTCTTTAGTTCCCATTAGAACTTTCCTTTTTTACTAAGTTGTCCCAAATTATCTAATACCTTTCCTATTGGTTCAGATATATTAGGTTTCATTTTACTTATATCTATCATCATTGGCTCATTAACTCTTCTCCATGCATTTATGGCTTTTAGTTCTGGCTTATTTGTAATTTCTTTTTCTGGTATAATTTTTTGTTTTCCTTCTTCTAATTTTATTAACTTGTCTAGTATCATTTTTAAAGTAGGTATTTCAGAATTATTCCATAAGCTTGTTAACTCTTCTCTTATTATTTGTCTCAAATTTTCTTGATTATCTTGTTTTTCTACCAATCTCATTATTGCATTTAGTTTTTCCTTAACTATTATTTCTTCCCATAAATTTTTTATAAATTCTGAGTCTGACATTTTATTATTTGTTGATTCGCCTCTTCCAACCATTTCCAACATCTATCCAATATTTACTAGTATTTTTACTCTGTTCTTCTAATTTCTTAATATCATTTTCTAACTTTGTTTGTCTTTCCTTATATTCTAAATATTTTATTTGTGAATCTATTTCGCTTTCTAACATACTCTGTATTTTCCTTAACTTTTCTTTCTTATTCCTTAATTTTTCTTGTATATTCATAGTTTTTCTATAAATCTTTCTTTTCCTTGATCCACTATCTTTATTCCATTATTATTAATTTTATAATTTATCATTTTTAAGAAGTCACTTCCTAATAATAATTCACTCGAACTATCATATTCTATTACTCCTATATTTATATTATATTCCAAGTCTAATATTTTAAACTTTAAATTAGTACATTTAGTAATAAATATTTCTCTATCATTTTCTGCATATCTGTAAGTCTGAGGTTCTATCCACTTACAATTTTCTTCATTTACCTTGCTTATATGAATAAAACTTTTGGTAGCTCCTGTATTAATTTCTGCTATACAGTCTCTTGTTATTGTTTCGTCAAATATTATTATTTTTATTTTCAAACTATCAGTATCTATTTTTATTAAATCTATCTTTCTACTCGTCATACTCATTGATCTAATTAATCTTATAGGATTTTGTTCTTTTCTAAAACTTAATCTAGATCCTTCTAATATTGGTTTAATTCTTTGCCTTGGAATCATTTGTCTATTACTAAAATCTATTGTAATTTCTTCTGGGATTGTTATTTGAGATTCTTCTTTATGTTCAATTTTTTCTAATATATCATTATATAACTTTGGTACTATTATTCCTAATTCCGTTTGTTTCTTTACGTGATGGTTTCCAGTCATAGCATAAACCATTTTGGTTTCTATACTAATAACTTTACTTCCTTTTTGCATTTTAATTCCATCTAACTTATAGTATAATGTTAAAGATCTTTCTTTATTTTCATCCCTTAGTGATATACTAAAATCGGGTTGTATTATAAATTTTAATTTCTGATATATCAAGTTTCCTTTTATTACTGCTATTAATGAATCTTGTATATTTCCTATTATTCTATCATCCAATACATATATCTGTATAGGAGTATCGATATTTTTCTGAAAATATGCTTTTATTGTAAATTCTATTGCTCCAAAATATATGTTTTTTAGTTTATTTGCTTCCTTTTGTTTTAATTTGGATAATTCTCTTTTTATTAATCCATCTGTTATTAAATTTATTCTTGTTTTTTCCATTTATTGTATCTATATCTATTACATTCTCATGTTTTTGGGCTATATACCTAACTTCCTTATTTCTTTCAAAATATGATGTCTTGAATATCTTTTTTATTGTTAATTCTTCTGTTTCACTTTGAATTTGATTATATATATCTGGTTTAAAACTTAGGGTTTGTGATGTTCCTCCTTCGTATTCATCCATTTGATAATACATATCTTGTTTTTCACTTATTTCTTCTAATGACATTTTATCCATCTGTATTTTATCCAGTTATATTATTTGTTAAAATTATTCTTTTAAGTCCTTGTATTCTTAGTTTATCATTTCTAAATGTTATTATCATATTTCCAAGTTGTTGGTAAATTCTCATAATTTCTTCGTTATTCTCTCTTGTCCATGTTATTTTATTTTTTCTTTCTAGTAATTTTTCCAGATCTATTTCTAATTTTTCTTGATTTTTTATTAATTGCTTTAGTTTTCTATTATTTCTAGTTATTGCATTTGGATCTGTCCAATTCATTTTTTAATTTTTTGTTTTAAATCGTCTATTAATCTATATTGTTCAGTTAATACTTCTTTTAAGTCTTTTATTTCGATTTCTAAATTAGTTTCTTTAATAAATTTTCCTCGTTTTAATAAAAGTTTTTCTTCCTCTAGTCTCCTAATTTTTTCATCTCTTTCTTCCAACATTGTTTGTAATATAGCTATAATATCTAATTTTTCATTTATTATTTGCATGCTTATCTTACAACTTTCAATATGTTGATTTATTAGCCTATTATATGTTGGTTCTTTATCAGCTATATACTGAATTGATCGTATCCTTAAATCTTCCATAAGTCAGATTAATTGTCTGTATAAAATTTTCTTACACATCTGTTGTGTTACTTTGTTTTCTACCATAAATAAAATTAATAGAGTTGCTATTATTTTAGATTTATATCTTTTATTCTTTTCTCTATTTATTCTTGTCGGAGGTCTCATTTAACTATCAAATTTTATTTCCTTTTTACTATTATTACAGTGTTTTACTGTTCATTTTCCGCCTATTACTAGCTCTGATACCAATTTCTGGGGGTTATTATTATGGATCGTTTATATATCTAATCTAGTGGGTTACACTTGGTATCCATTATTTGCTTAACTCAAATAAATAATTACTTTTCTTTAGTTACTTTGTAATAAACTTTATCTAATTTATTTATTATTGATTACTTAATTTTGTTTCTAAGGTATTTTATTTTGTAAAATTCATTTTTATTAGTTACTTTATTTTATAAAATGCATTTATTTTTTAAGTAATCAAACAATAGGATAGCCGCATGTGAGCATCTAAATCTAATACTAACATCTACTACTTCTATTTTATTTTACCCATCATTTTTTCACGTATAAGTCGAGAGATACATATAAATATTAATTTTCTATATTTATAAAAGTATGAATTTTATAATTTAAATAAAATAAAGTTTTTAAAAATTATTACTTAGAATCCTGTCAAATAGTTAGTTATTACCTATAATAACTCTATTCTTAATTTTAAAATGCATTAAAAGAAGGGAGAAGAATATGTATTTATGAATAATATGTAAATAATTACCTATAGATTGTACGACTATTTAGATAAATTTACTTATAAATTAGTCAAACATTTTATTAAACTAAACCAAGAAAAATAATTATTAAATATAATTGTGCTAATTCATGAATTTTAAAGAGAAAATATCAAAATGCCTGTTGTGCAGAGGTTAAGGCCCATTTACCCCATGTTGAAGGCCCTGTCTAACCTCCTCCTATCAATGTATTTATGTAATATAATTTTATTTTTACAAGTCAAATAATCAAACTATCTTTTATCTACTTTATTATAATTGTTTCAATTTCTTCTTTCAGCAATTTGAATGCATAACTAGAGTCTTGTAGTCGTAATATAAAATTAAGATAAAAAACACAAACTCCAAATACAATACTATACAATAAAGAATTAATACAGAAATGATTCTTAGACAATAAAAATTATGTTTACAAAAATTGTGTTTACATACATAATATCCGCCTCAAATTTGTTTATAATTGGTGTGATAAGTGGCATTTTATACCACTTAGAAAGACTTATAATAGTTTGAATTGATTTCTTGAAATCAGGTATTTTGTGTATTTGATGCGTTTTTCTAGTGTTTTTGCATTTCAGAGTATAACTTGCGTATGTAGGAAGAATTCATCAGAAATAAGCCTAGGGAAGTGCTTGGCATTTGTTGTGGAAAGTTGGGGGCAGAACGGAGCAAAATCAGGAGCAGAATTCAGAATTTTCCAGAAGGTGCTTGGGCGCCCGCACAGGATGCTGGTCGGCCGCTCAGGATGCTGGGCGCCTGTAACGTCTGGGAAATATTATGTAATTATTTTTATCAATAAATAATTATTATTTGATTTTTATGTGAATTTTGGTGAATAACTTGATAATTGATATTAATATTTGGATGTTTATTTCTGATTAAAATAAGATATTTTAATTCTTAATTATCCCGAATTAAATATAGATAATTTTGGTATTTTTCTGGTAATTTTTGGATTACCATATGATTTTATAAGGATTTATAGAATTAATAATGATTATTTTACATAATTATAAAATTAATTTTTAGAATTAGAAATCGTCCCACTTCAATCGTTTTTACATTTTTACAACCCGAAACTCTTCCGAAAACTCCTTCCAAACCTAATCAGATAATTCTGAACACTTTTCGTGTTTTGACTTTTTCGATCCGGGGTACGGTTTGACCTCTACGAGTCCCGGTGTGAAATTTTCGATACGCAAATCATTTTATATATCGATAAGAATCCATATTCTTAAAAGGCGAGACATTATTACCTTATTTTTGTATAAAGTGTTTTATAAGATACTCTATTTTTATAATTATCCAAATCGGGTATTAAAATTATATCGTTATGTAGTTACTTAGCGGCTAAATAACTTATTTTCGGAATCGATGTGTAAATGTAATTATCAAATTATTAAATAAATAAGATATGTGATGGTTCAGTCAGCCTTGTGTCTGTATCCTAAATTGTTTGTGATTTGTTGGACGCGAAGATTAATTTTATAATTACTTATCGAGTTGTATAAATTTATTTTGTTTTTAAAATAATTTTTATTGAATATTTATTCTCATAAATGCTAAAATTGCATTATTTTTGTTGTTTTATAATTATATTTAATATTTTTAGAAGATTATAAAATTTAGAAGTCAATAATTTATTTATTAATTATCTTTAAATGATTTTCTGACTCCATTTAATTGTAAAATCAATATTTAATTTCAGGATGTTTCAAAAATTATGAAAATTTTATTTTATTAAGTTTGGAATATTTCAAGAATTTTAAAGTTTATTCGGAAATTTTCTGGCTTTTATTTGACTGCACAGGTATTCGTTAAAATTATAAAATATGGGTCGGATATGTGTTTCAAAAATAATTTTTTTAAAAAATATAAAATGTTTATGATGATTAGTTTTAAATATCTCGAGAATTTTTAAATTTATTCGAATAACGTTTCGGGTTATCGTTACTCATAAATTATTTGTTGCCATCGATAATTGCGGTACAAAACAAATAATATTGAGAATAAAATAGAGT